>NW_020862844.1:0-98588 GCF_003713205.1 Coffea eugenioides | reverse complement strand
AAGCGTGTTCAAGGTTTGTAGTGCCTTGATCAATGCTAATGCTGCCAATTTTTACACCTATGCATTACAAAGTCATTGAACGACGTTGTCTGTCAGGTTAATGTATAATCAACTAAATCACTTTCAACTCTGTCCCGAACTAAATGGTTCATTCCTTAGTAGATGAACTAATGGTTCTTAAGATTTCAAGATATTTTTCCAGAACTGCACCAAAAGATCTTTAGCATTCATGCTTAATAAGACATTTCCTTTTCTATTTTCCTTTAATTTCTAGACCATTGCCATAAAATTTTTCCAAAAATCCCCCAAAATATTTTCTTTCCAATTGAAACTTTCATTCCTCAAGAAAATTAAGAAAATTCATCAATTAAGACTATATTTTAAAGTAAAAATTTAGCATTAACGAAGAAAGGATTAAGCTTTAGTGTCCTAACATACTGCCATAATATAGTCATTAAATTACATATTGAGACTACCGTCGGAAAGAAAATCTAATGCACTAATTTAGACTCGCACTTTTAAATAGTATAGATATAGATAGATAAATTAAAATAAGTTATTAAATTAAAAAATATCATCGTAGAGAAAGAAATGGAACTTTGAAATTTTGAAAACCTTAAACTGTCATGGAAAGGATGAAGGGGAAGAATTGAAGACTTAAAGTTTAAATGAAATAAGGGTAAACATGTAATCATGTATAGTAAAAAAAACAATTAACATCATAAGGCATAAGCACGCTCTTCCTTTATACATACTAGTGTTAAGAGTACATCCAATATGTGTACAATTAGGGTACAATTAAAATGAATCAACATACAAAAAAATTTTCATGAAAGAACTTTGGTTTATATGGTAATAGTAATTTGGTAGTTACAATATTTAGGATGGTATGAATAGTTATATTGACAAAATGTGATTAGGTGATTACAATAAAAATTAATTTTTTTATAAGAGTAAAATTGAAAGTTCAAAAGATGAAAAAAAGAATTTACATCAATTGCCATTACTCAGGCATTATATATTGTATAGATTATAGCGTATATATTTCAGGACGCCTTGATCTCAACGTCAAGATATGGTACAAGAAATTCATAAAGCTGTTAACAAATAGTTCAGCATGGTTTCAATTGCATTCTAACTAAGTCGAATCAACGTATGAAATCAAGCTCAAATTTATAACAATTTGGCCCAATAAGGCTCCAATAATCTCTATTTTATTTAATATATTAAAGCATTTATGTAAAACATGTATCTGTGTTATTGATTAAAAAATAATACTATTGAAAGAAAATTTTATGCAACTCATAAAATGTAGAGAAGCAAAAGTGGTTATTATAAATTAAAACAATTAAAAGATGAAAGTTTTTATGTGACATTGGATTGATTCAAGATGAAACTGAAAATTTTAAGCTTTTCCAAAATTCGGGCTCAAGGCAAAATCGTTAAATTGAGCCTAACAGATTTAAAAGTCTATCTGATTAGACATGATATTATTCCTCTTTCGTGCTTAATCTCTAGAGCTATTTTGAGTTTGTCAAAGGCTAATGAAAATGGAGCTGCTACGTCCTTTAGGCCAGTGGCGCAGCTCGGACCTTTATTGAGGGGGCTCAATAATTTTAAACTGAACTTACAACAAGTGAATTGTATGCTTTTAATTATACCTGGCAATTATGCCCAAAACCCAACAACCCACCCAACCCACCCACTAATTTCAGAGGTTGGGTTGGGTAATTTGGGTGTTGGGTCGATTTTGGGTTGGGTAATAAAAACCCAAATATATTTTGGACGGATTGGGTATTTGTGTTGGGTACCCATTACCCAACTTCCACTTTCATTTGACAGAGATGTAAAACTTGTTCTTATACTATTGTCTTCTCTAGTTTGTGCAAATTATAAATATTACTACCCAGATTTCTGGTTAGCATCAAATTTGACTCTCAAGCGGATTAAAGTTTTTCTTGAATAAGAGAACAATAATTTAAGTCTTGGCATTCTTCGTTAAACTTTTACTAGAATTATATTTCATGTTACACTATGAATTAGGTGACACCCATAATAAGGATCATAGGAATGGCCAACTAATCGTGAAGGATATATGGCGTAATATGGAGTATAACACAAAAATGTTGAACGGAGGATCAAATGCCAAATTCTACTCATGATATATTCAAAATAAATTTCAGATGCAAATTCGGAAGTTATCTTTTAGGATGCAACATGATTCATTTTGTGTTTATTTCTAATTTCTAATTTCTCCATTTTACTACGGCTCAAATGTGTTATCATGCATGATTCTTTTGTGTTTATTTTTTGGATCAAAATTTCAGTTTATAACTTTCTTTAAAGTGTGATTGGATCCAAGTAATTTAAATAGTTAGTATGTGTGTGTATTTGTGAAAGTATATTAGTGTGTATTTTAGTGTGTTTGTATGTGTAAAAATAACGTATTTCAAAAGAACTTAAAAAGTGAGTGTGTGTTTGTATCTGTGAGTGTTTTAGTGTGTGAAAATATATCTATCTATGTGAAAATGTATTTATGTGTGTGAATTTTTTTTTTTGTATGTGAAAATATATTTGAGAGAGTTTATGTATCAAAATCTATTATTTAATATATTGGGTCATATTTGGGTCATGGGTTTGAGATAATCCAATATGATCCAACCCAAAATTAACCCAACCTAATATTGGGCGGATTGGGTGTAATCCATTTAATTGAAAACCCAACATCGACCCGCCTAACCCGCCCAATTGCCAGGTATCCTGTCAACTATGAAAAGCAATTCAAGCCCCGTTTAAAGTTGTGGTAGTAGTTTAATTATAAAGAAACATTTTCTAACACAACTGCTTTTAAGTTATCAATACTATAGGTTAGTTAAGTTACAGGAAATTAATCCTATAACAGTACCTTTAATGTTTAAAAGCACTTTTTTTTTTTTTTTAAATGTGCCGTAACCCCAAACCGGTCTCAATTGGTTTCCACTTTGTAACTTGCACCACCGCACCAAGGTCTAACTTAACTTTTCCAAATTCCCTCATAGGGTCAAGTTTAAATTTTTCCTCTTTTTTAGCAAATTTTCCACATTTAAGATTGCGTGACCAATTATTTGACTCTCTCTTAAATACCAACTAGATCTTTATAGAAGTATATAACTAATCTATAAGGCTGTGCAATTGCTTTCAAAGTCGATTCGGTTCCTTTCTAACCTAAAACATCAATGTACAGCTTGATTTTGAATTTGCAGCATATGATCAGATACTTAACCGTGATTTAAAACAATAAATGAAAATGAATGGTCTGTACGATATAGTATACTTTACTCTTTTTCGGACCACATAGTGCATGAAATAACCAAATCTTTGACTATATATATATATATAAAAGCTTTAGGGTTAATAATACTTCACTCCTTTGAAATTTGGGAGTAGCCGTGCTTTATTACCTATTACCTTTAAACTTTAAAAAAATACACTTTACACCCATAAAAGCTAGTCAATCTTGAAAATCTTAACTCCATAAAAAAAAAAAAAGAGATTTCTGACAATATTGTTCTTTAGTTGTTGAAATTGTTTATGGCCACTATTATTGCCCTTATATTACCGAAGAAAAAAGTGAAATTTGATGTATCTCAATTTCCTTCTAAATTATCTGACACTTTTAATGCTGTCGGTTAAGTATTTAATATTTGACTCTATTGATGAATAAAAAATAACAATAATAATAGTCTAATAGCATACACAAATTGAAAATTTGATATCGAACATTTACGTACAATGGATACCATACACCTTGTCCATGTATTAAAAAACTTCACTTTTATCAATTTGACATTTTTGTATAGTAGATACTATAGAAAATATGTATATTTTTTTAGCATAAAAGAGAAATAATAGTCAATTTTATATAATCTCATAAATAAAAGTAGAATATTGTCATCGATCTTATTTTCTTTTCTTTTTTTTTGCCTAGTCTTTATTTGGATCAAGATTTAGTATACTTATTTTATAATTGAGAGTAGTAAAGTGTGACTATCCCCAAAACTAATTGGGGCAAAGTGTAATTAACTAACCCTTGAGCTTTACTCCCTCCATCCCATTGTTATATCATATTTTCACTTTATTAATATCTGAAAATAAAAGTCACCATTTCAAATTTAATACATGCTTTTCAATCTTGTTATTTAAAAAAAAAATAACTTTTTAAAATCTCAATACACATCCCTCAAAAGAATATTTTGAATTTAAAGGACACTTTTATCAATTTACTAATGCTATCTCATTTAGACCTAATTATTATCATGTCTCCGTAAAAAAGTTAGATTCCAAAAAACGACTCTAATATTGAGGAGGAGGGGAAGTATTATTTTTTTAGCTACCCAACAGGCTTTTACACCAATAAAGACCGGCCAGGCCATCATCGTACTCCTTTGTATAGTACGAGGGAGAGCCAAAACAAGGCAAGAAACCAAAGATCACGTAAATACTGAGCTCTGATTTCTGTTACCCAATTTGGTACTAGCGTGCTCTGCAGCCGCTGGTGCACCGACTCTGAAAATTCGCAGCCTTAACACCTCCCTAGCATTAATCCTACATAAGACAACTACGAATTTTTTGGACCACTTTCCATCAAACTCTTGCTATTTTCTCGCTCACTGATGAATACTAAGATGAGTCCTATATAAGCCAAGAAAGATCCTAGTTGTAGTGTTAGTATCCAGTGATAGTACTACTACTTCTGCCTTTCTTACCAAAAAAACTCTTCCAAGAAAAAACAAGAACTCTTGGGGACTACTGGGGTTACCTCCTCTTCATAGTTTCTTCCGTTTCTAGGGTATTTTTCACTAGAAGAAGAGCGCTGACGAGGTATTAATGGTTTTCTCTGCGTTATGGTTTGTGGGTTTTGTGATTTTTTTGTTTAAGTTGAAGGTTTTAGTCTTTTTTGCTGAGTTTCTGCGTGTTTTTACCTATGTGGGGGTTTTTTTTGTCGGTTTTGAAGGTGGAGTCTTTTTTTTTTTTCGTTTTTTCCTGATGTTTCTGTTTGTGGGTTTGAAATTTTTTCTGCATTACATGTTATGGGTTCTGTGATTGTTGTGTCGATGTTGAAGGTTTTAATCTTGTTTGATGACTTTCTGAGTATTCTTATGTATGAAGGATTCTTTTTGGCTTTTTGAGCTTTAGTCTTTTTTTTTTCCTGCTTTTTTACCCCTGGTAGGTTCTGTTGTGGGTATAAAGGTTTTGGCTTTTACAAACGTTGTATCTAATCTGGGATGTGTTTTTTCTTTTTTTTTTTAGTGGAAAGAAAAGAAAGAAAGCATCGTTTCTTTCATGGAGATTTGGGGTTACGTTTTTAAAGTTTTTGTGTTTCGTTTGTTGTAGATATTCATAATTTTTCATTTTTTTGGGCTCTGGTTGGCTTTGTCTTCCTCGTTCCTTCGTTATCAACATTTCTTTTTAATTTTTAAATTTTTTTGTGCTCTAGTTGCCGTTTGAGTTTTTGTTTGTTTAAAAATTTTGCCCCGTTGTTTCTGTTTGTTCTGGTCTTTTCCTTTGGTGTTTTTATTTTCTGAAGTTTCTGCTAATGGGTTTTAAGGTTCTTGCTTTATGACTTTTTTTATCTGACTTGGGCTCTTTTTTATTCCGTGTTTTTTCTTTAGTTTTGTGCAAAAAAGAATGGATGTTTTCTTGATGGAGTTCCGAGGGTATGTTCCAAGGGAGCTGTTGTTTCAACGTTCTTTGTGTTATCTTTTCAAGAGATCTTCGTGAATGGCTAGTTTTTGCTCTGTCGTCTTTGTTTTGTGTGTTTCTTCTTCTTTTGCTATCTGAAACAGAAAAGAGAACCCTTTCTCCTAAGTTCATGAATTCGTTATGATGTGACAGGTTTTTGAGAAAAGCTTTACGAGTTTGAATGACTCATTTTTACCTTTTTTTCGGGGTTTAATCTGTAGCTATATATTATATAGTATGTGGTATAGTTGATTTTAGACTTTTTTGTTTTGTAATTTCAACTTAATAATATTGTTGTAAGTTCTTGATTACCCTCTGTTTTTCTTGTAGTTCTAAGTCATGTAAAAATGTTTATGATGAGTTTCCTCGTTGTGTGAAATGCTCTTGAGATCTGTATTTTAAATATAAAATGCATGCCTGCTGGCCAAAATTATATGCCTTGAGACTATCTAGCTCTTGCTTTTTTGCCTTCCTTCTCTCAGAAGGTCTTTTTTGGTGCCCTATCTTTCGTTCTTTTCTCTTTCCTTTTTTTTTTAAATGTAGGCGTTTTCAAACCTTTTCTCTATTTTGACTTGGGTTGACTCAGAAATTAGTGTAGTATTACATATTTGATTCATGTTTGGTGTATGGAAGTGATCTTCTTCAAATAATTAGGGGAAAAGGCTTTGCAGGACAAATATTTTACTTGTTTTTTATTTTTTTTTTTATTATTGGTTTTGATACATATAGAAAAAAACAGTCAAACAATATTGAGTAATTTCGTTATATCCGTACAAAGAAACTGGACAGTACTGTGTTTTTGTTTGATATACAACAGGTTTTAGTATTCATTAGGGTTTTAACAATGGCTGAAATGGTGCTATCTGTGACTCCATTGCACATATGTTATCTTAAAATACAGGCTGGAATTTCAACCTTCATAATACATAGGCTATTGTTGTGGTATACAGTATTATGCAGAAAAGCTTTTGTTTGTTCCCTATTTCATTCTGCTGATGTCTTTTATGATTAAGAATTTAGGTACTGATTTATAGTCTTTAGTTTAAATAGCCCGGCTGAATTGCTGAAAATGGCATTGTATGTAGTTTTCTACGTCGTTTGTTATTTACCAACATTTTGTAGATTTCCTCACTTGGTGATTGTCTGTCAATTGGACCTGGTTGGCTAAGGTAAATGCTCGAGTAACTATTGAAAAGAAGGGATATCAAAAGAGAAGCTATTCTTTATCTGAGTGGAAAATCTTTATCTGGGCAATTGTCATGTTAAAGATCTGTAAAGAAAAATGCATTCACTTCACTAACTAGTTCTTAGATTTTGTTTAGTTTGACTGAGCATACGCATGGAAGCAGCTTTTCTATGACATTCTTATATCTTGTTCATTCTTTTGTTTTGTCCTTCTATTTCTTTTGCTGTTTCCTTGGTTTGATGACTTGCTCTTTTAGATTATTAAATTCTACCATGCATAAAGTGCTATTGCAACTCTGTTTGACTAGCAGAGTTAGATTGAAATCTCTGCATACTCCTGCTTTTTGTTTGCATGGCTTTTAAGTTCTTCAGTCTAGCTCCTGAGAGGGAAATCGAATGTGCTGAACAATTATCACTAGTTTCAATTGGGCAATTGTCCCTCCTTGAACCATTGCTGGAATTAGATAGTGATGTGGTTTATCTAGCAACTTTGATACTATCCAATTGTTAGTTTCAACTCTACTCTCCACTATATTAGATGAAAAATATTAAGAAGATTTCCAAATCACATAGTTACATTTTCGTCCCTTATACTAGTCATTATAGTAGTCATAGATTATATCAGTGTTGGGCTGTACGTCCGAAGTAAATTCTGTTTTCCAAAGCATATGCCCTATAAGCCACTAAATCATTTCCCTGTAGGATTGTGGGCAGATCTGCTTGTTATGCAGATATACTGTCTCTGTATACGATCGAACTTACATTTCTTCTCTGCAAATCAGTTTAATTAGAGATGGATCCTAAAGTGGAAGATGCATCAGAAACGCTGCCTCCACCACCACCTGCTATACCCCCAGATGTTGTTCCTTCAAAGGCTTCAGACGCCAAGAGGCTACCAATGAACAGGCTTGGTCTTGCTTCCAGAGGGCAAAAGCTTCGATTGCTAACCAACCATTTCAATGTTAAAGTAGCCAGAAATGAGGGCTACTTTTACCACTACAGTGTATATAACCTCTGTCTCTATGATGGTTGTTTAAGTAGTTTAATTTTTGAAACTCTTGAACATCAATTTAGCATCAGTATTCTGTTCTTGATGTGCAGGTGTCTATTTCATATGAAGATGGGCACCCAGTTGATGCAAAGGGAGTTGGAAGGAGAATACTTGACAAAGTCCATGAAACATATGCATCTGAGCTTGCTGGGAAAGACTTTGCTTATGATGGTGAGAAGAGCTTGTTTACCATTGGTTCTCTTCCACGAAACAAGCTTGAGTTCACAGTTGTGTTGGATGAATTTGCTTCTAATAGGTACTAATTTAGCTCCTTTAACTTTTAAACTACTGCAGTTTTGTGTGCCTAACTATGTATGTTGACTTGCTTTTGCTGTATTCTGTTAGAAATGTGGGTAGTGGGAGCCCAGAAGGAAATTCTAGCCCAAATGAGAGTGATAAGAAAAGATCGAAGCGTCAAGGTCGATCTAAAACTTACAAAGTTGCGATCAGCTATGCTGCCAAAATTCCAGTCCAAGCTATTGCCAATGTACTCAATGGAAAAGAAACTGAACATTTTCAAGAAGCTGTGAGAGTTCTGGATATCATACTGCGACAGCATGCTGCGAAACAGTAAGGATTTTTTCCTGCTATTTGGATTTGTAAAGTTGGGAACTTGGGATTGCTGCTTACATGATTTTTTGCTTCCAGGGGCTGCCTTCTGGTGCGTCAGTCATTCTTCCACAATCAGCCAAGAAACTTCACTGATATAGGAGGGGGTGTGTTGGGATGCCGAGGATTCCATTCAAGTTTCCGAGCTACACAAGGGGGCCTTTCTCTCAACATTGGTGAGCAGAACACTTGAAGTTGTATCTACCTTTGTAGTACTACAACTAAGCCATCTCTTTTTCCAATGCACACAGATGTCTCAACTACGATGATTGTCCAACCTGGGCCAGTGATAGATTTTCTTCTTGCAAATCAAAATGTTAGAGATCCTTATCAGCTGGATTGGGTAAAGGTGAGTTCGTAAGATCTTCATCTACCCTTGCTGTGTTCATTCTTGTCATGTTCTAATGCTGCTGCATTTTTCTTATACATATCAACAGGCTAAAAGGATGCTGAAGAATCTCAGGATCACCACAAAACCTTCCAATGCAGAGCAGAAAATTACTGGGTTGAGCGATAAGATTTGCAGAGAACAAACGTATGTTAATCATGGATTTATACTTCTATCTGAGTTGCTTGACATGTGGTTTTAAACAATATGTTAACTCTAATTTTCTGCTCCAGATTCTCATTGAAGCAAAGAAATGGAGATGGTGAAACCCAACCTGTTGAACTCACAGTGCTGGAGTATTTTGTTGATCACCGGCAAATTCCATTACAGTATTCTGGAGATTTTCCATGCATCAATGTTGGGAAACCAAAACGTCCAACTTTCATTCCCATCGAGGTACTTAACAAGTAAAAACCAACTGTGAGTTGATATCGTTTAATGACTACTAACATATTCTTGTAATCTCAGCTTTGCTCACTGGTTTCGCTTCAACGTTACACCAAATCTCTCTCGAATCTTCAAAGGGCTTCCCTTGTGGAAAAATCTCGTCAGAAGCCGCAGGAGAGGATGAGAGTCTTGACTGATGTAAAACCAAATTCATTTCCCCTCTTGGTTTATTCTCCGACATTCATGCTGCAAATTCTGATCATTAGCTTGTCATTCTTCAGGCACTGAGCGTTAGCAATTATAATGCTGACCCTCTTCTGGGAATTGCCGGGATTTCAATCAGCAATCAGTTTACTTCGGTAGAAGGTCGTGTTTTATCAGCTCCAAAGGTAATCTAATCACCCCACTCTAGATAACAACCCTTTTTGTTGTGTCGTGTTTGTAGTTCTGTAGCGTTTGGCCTGACTTCAGTCCTTGTTTGTCCTTTGAAGTTAAAAGTTGGCAATGGAGAGGACTTGTTACCCCGCAATGGAAGGTGGAACTTCAACAACAGGGTACCTATCCTTTTGAATGCTTTCTTGAGTTTAATCAGAATTTTATATCATTAGCTCAGACTTCGTGTGCTCTGTTGTTAGAAATTGGTGCAACCTGTTAAAATTGAGCGCTGGGCACTTGTGAACTTTTCTGCTCGCTGTGATATTCGTAGATTGTGTGCAGACCTTGTTAAGTGTGGAGAAATGAAAGGAATTGTAAGATGTCTTCTTTTCAATTTAGTACACTATGAAGTTTCTCAGTATCTTGAATGGATTCTCTAATAGTTTCTTCACAATTTACAGTTTATTAGTAATCCATTTGACATAATTGAAGAAGGCCCTCAGCTTAGGCGTGCTCCTGCTCCTGTAAGAGTGGAAAGAATGTTTGAGACTATCAAGCAAAGACTCCCAGGACCACCTCAGTTCCTTCTCTGCATTCTTCCGGAGAAAAAGAACTCAGATGTCTATGGTACCTAACAGCAACTTTACTTTTTTCTGATTTTGGATCCATATTCTGTTTTTCTCGTGTGAAATCTGATTGTCTTGATCTCTACTTTGAAGGCCCATGGAAGCGGAAGAACCTTTCAGACGCTGGGATAGTTACACAATGCATTGCACCTACCAAGATCAATGATCAGTACCTCACTAACGTTCTCCTGAAAATCAATGCCAAGGTACACGTGTTACTTCATAATCGATCTCTGAAATATTCATACAACTTTAGAGTTTCTAACTTATTTGTCTTTTTCTCTTTTTAATTTTAACAGATGGGTGGCATCAATTCCCTGTTAAATGTTGAGCAATCTCCTTCTATCCCTATTGTTTCCAAAGTTCCAACAATTATAATAGGAATGGATGTGTCACATGGCTCTCCTGGTCGTGCTGATGTACCATCGATTGCAGCGGTATTCTGACTTCTTTGCAGTTACACTGTAATTGATATTTGTTAAATATCAAAGGATACCTTGGTTAACAAGTGTTTTCTTTCTTTATTTGTTGCAATCTCCAGGTGGTTAGTTCCAGACAGTGGCCACTGATATCCCGCTATCGTGCTGTTGTCCGTACACAATCACCAAAAACAGAGATGATAGATTCCCTATGTAAGAAGGTTTCCGGTAAAGAAGATGAAGGAATTTTCAGGTACTTTTTAGTTCTGGAGCTGTAGCATTGGTTATGATTTTCTTCTCCTTATATTTCTATCACAAAAGAAATGTTATCGTTATTGCTCATGTATTACTTCTGATTTTTCAGAGAGCTGCTTCTTGACTTCTATACAAGTTCTGGCCAGAGGAAACCTGACCAGATAATAATCTTTAGGTACCCTATATTGTCTACTGAGCTAGTGCATGCATCCTTTCTACATGCATCTACAATTTTTTTCCCTCTATATTGAAATCTATCTTCTCTCTGTGTCTTCGGTTAACGAGTCTTTTATTGTTTCAAAATCTACTTTGTGGGTTGGGGTCGGAGGGAAGGGAAGAAAGACTATTGTTAGTATCATTTTTTAACATATCTCTTTCATTCCTCTGGCCTTTTCTCATTTTTGTATCACTTTAGTATGCTATGCATCTGGCGTGCCCCAGTTTTTCTATGCCCTAACAGCATATGAATTTTGGCTCTTCAGTGACTCATGATTTCCTGAAGGATTGAATCTAGACAGGGTAGCAAAATATTTGCAGACTTCAAGACCTAATATCACCGTACACAATTTGTTTGTTTGTTTTTCAAGATTTTCTGAAGAAAATAAGTGGAACTGCTAATGACAGATGTCATAGTTCTTCTATGTAGGTAGAAAACTCCAAAAAAAAAAGGTGTCAGAAAACTCAGTTTGTTATTTGTTCAGCCTCTGCAGTCTTCTAATCACCATAATGTTTTCTTTTCCCATTATGTGGCCTTCTTTTCTTTGAATTTGGGAGTTAGAGCAAATATGATGCGGTTAAAGCGATGTGGCACTTGTTATGATTGACCCTCTACAGGAGTTAGTGCATCATACTTGCAACAGCTTTTAATGCCATCTATCTTTAACAATTTTGGAATACATTTTTAACTTTTGTAGATTATGATTAACAATTGTGATGTTTTCTGTATAGAGATGGAGTAAGCGAGTCTCAGTTCAATCAAGTTTTAAACATCGAGTTGGATCAGATTATAGAGGTTCTACTTTTATAGATGAATTAAAATCTTCATAGCATAAATATCTTCATCAAAAGTGAGTGCTTCTTACTGTTACTGAGTTTTGCTGCATTCTACAGGCTTGCAAATTGCTAGATGAAAGCTGGTCACCAAAGTTCATGGTGGTAGTTGCTCAGAAGAATCATCATACCAAGTTTTTCCAGGCCAATTCCCCTGATAATGTTCCACCTGGTTTGTCATTCTACTGTCTGGTGTAATATAGATAAGAAAAACTATTCTGGTTTCAACCACAACTACCCCATTGTGTTATGGTGCAGGTACAGTTATTGACAATGGGGTTTGTCACCCTAGAAGTAATGATTTCTATATGTGTGCTCATGCCGGGATGATTGTGAGTTTCAAATCACTAATTTTCGATTTTTATTATGATTGCCTAGATTTTTTTTTACTTTTGATTGATTGCCTAGGTAGTTGCTGGATAACAGGCACCTTCGATGGTTTCTTTTGTCAATGCAATAATTATTTGGTGATATGTGTATTTCTACAGGGTACCACCAGGCCTACCCACTATCATGTCCTGTATGACGAACTTGGGTTCTCGGCTGATGACCTTCAGGAGCTGGTGCATTCTTTGTCCTACGTGTAAGTGGTTCTCTCCCTTTTGCAATAAAAAATAATAACTAAATGCAGTTTTTTCAACATGTATTCTAGTTTTATGATTATTACTTATATCATAACCTGATACTGCCAATAACTTAGAAGGCCCTTAAAAATTTTCAGGTACCAGCGGAGCACTACAGCCATTTCCATAGGTAATTACATTCAGTTTATCTTTTGGTTATGTAGCTCGTTTCTTCTGTTTTTTGATCACCTGGTTTTTGTTAGAAAACAATTTGGCACATGACATAAAACATCTCTCAGACATTTGAAATTTATAATTTTGCTTGTCCTATACATTCTGGCGTAGCTACCTCGTCCCTCTTACCTCATACCCAACCTCAAAAGCTTACTTGAACAAGGAGAATTTGTTAGCTTATCACAATTAGGAGAAGCTGGAAACCTCTTGCTGCTGTAGTACTGGAATCTACTAGAGGTATCAGCGACTAGGGAATATGATATATCTTGAGTTACAATAAGAAATAAGAGCTGTTACAGGAAGTGAGTTGGTAATCATATTTGCAGTCTGCTTCCTTTTCCAGCTGTAGCCTGACACTTCGTAGCTGCTAGCCTGCTGTCAAACTTGTCTCTATTTTGAGCACAAGTATTTAATTCGTCAAGATAATTTGTTCTCTCACAGAGTTTTCTGTTCCTTGTTTTCAGTTGCTCCCATATGCTATGCACATCTTGCTGCTTCCCAAATGTCGCAGTTCATCAAGTTTGATGAGTTGTCTGAGACATCATCTGGCCATGGAGGGGTTTCTTCTGTTGGCAGTCTTTCAGTACCTCAGCTACCCAAGTTGCACAAAGATGTCTGCAACTCTATGTTCTTTTGCTAATTGGAAGGCCTAAGAATTTGGAGACACTTTTATGAATACACTTTTAGGTCGCATGTTTCCAGAAATTTTGCCTTGCTAACTGCAATTTTAAACATTGTGTTAATGATCCTATCTATGGTAGAAAAGACAAATTGAAAACTTTGGCTGAGATGTCAAATTGAAAACTTTTTTGTTAGGCTGTGCATAGCCTTAGTACTGAATTTCCAGTTCTATGCTTCTTCAGACTTCAAAACCTTATTTTTGGCTTCTGTAGTGGATATTGGGAACTCAGTTGATGTTCTTGAATGCTCTTTTGTTCTGGAAATTGCATATGCTAATCTTATGTTTAGGATATGCAAATCTTTATGCTAATCTCTTTGCTGACAATTTTCTTTCTGAGGCCTTGAAGTCATTCTCTGTCTTAAGCTTATTTGTGCCTTTTCCCAGCTTGTATATTGGCTTGGGATGCTCATTCAACTCTTCACTATCAAAGATTGTTTTGATTTTGGGGAGATTTAAGGACTGTTGGTTTACTAGGAACAGGATTATCTTAAGAAGAAAAATCAAAATCTGCAGACTTATTTTTCAGCATTTTTTTGCGGAAGAAAAATGGTTCCAACACCCATTTTTGCAGGTCAAAGCAATTTTTTTTGTTCTTACGAGTAAATTCGGAACCAAAACTTATTTCCAGATAATAAGAATGGGAAAAGACCTTAATAGTGAAAAACATGCAGATTTTTCCTTTCCAAGTTAAAGGAGATAAAATGCCCCCCCCCCAAAAAAAAAAAAACCCCCACCCCTTTTCAAAAGCCCAAAAAAGAAAAAGAAAACCACCATTGCCAATATATTTATTTATTTTAGCCAAAAGTTTCTAATAGGAATTATTTCAACTTTGCAGAGAGTTTTGACATGCTGATGGTCAGTTTCTATTGACGAATGGTTCCTTGGATTAATTAATTCATATATTAGCATAAAACAGGATGGTTTTCCTTTTCTGAAGATACTCTCCATGTCTTAAATACCCCTAAATAAGATCGTTGGGTCATAGTTTTTGCTACAAAGAAATTGCCACGGAACTCTTAAGGTTATTTTTAATACAATGTAAATAGTGACTCTTAAGAAACTATAAAATTCCAATTGAAATTGGAAAAAGAAACAAATCTGAAAAGGAAGCATGAATATTCTCATTATACAACATGCTGGTAATTTCAAGATATAACTTGCTTACTTTTAATTTAGTAGTCATGAATCATGATTTACAAATGTCACATAAAATATAACGCAAACAACTTTAATGAACTTACATTTTTGTTCTTTAATTTTTTGTATCACATTTCTTGATTCTCAAGCTTTCACATATTTATGTTCATCTTTTATAGACAAAAGAAAAAATTTTCGTCTTGTGGCCTCAAATGATACCACAAACTCTCTTTGATTTCCTCATTGAAATACTTTTGAACTAGTTATGATTTTTCCACATTCAATTATGGATTATTTACATTTACATCTCCTGAATTAGAGCCAAACTACAAAACAAATCCTAAGGTATGACCAAATTACAATCACCCGCCTATCAATGACATCGTCTAAGCCCAGTAAACAGATGCAATTGGAGGACAAAAATATCATCTTCTAGAAAATATAAAAAATAAAAACAAAAACCTACTAAACGAGATTCTAAGCCAAAAAAGTTTGGTAAGGTACGAGAATACAAAAAAAAAGGGACAAGGAACTGCTAAAGAATTATGAAAAAAAAAAGATATGGAAGGGTAAACAACAAAGAATATGATAATTGGTATATTGTAACAGAAACAAGGACAAAGAAAATTTGCTTCAAGAGAAGGAAACAAAGCTGGGCGAATTTCTGTAAATAATGCTGAAATAAGAAATAATGACAAATTTGGTATTTTGGACAAATTAATTTTGTAGTAGGGGTCACTGCAAATGAAAAAAATGGGGTTAAGTGAAATTGAATTTATTTTAGATTTTTTTTAAGTCGCACAACAATTTAATGAATAGTAATTTAAAAAAAAAATTTGCCAATCACCGCAAGCCGCGTCCAATTTTGGATGCGCCTAAATTTGTGCACCATTGATCAATGGTGTGAATTTTTTTTAAAAAAAAAATTGAAGTAGCCACATCCAAAGATGTGGCACAATTTTAGCATTGTTGATCAATGGTGCAAAGAATTTTTTTCAAAAATACTAGCTAGACGCCGTATGTGGCGTCCGTTATAACCGCATTCATTAACGGATGCGGTGAAGCTCTATGGGCCGTTGATCACGGCACATACACTCCATCGACAATTTTAATTCTTTTTTTCAGCTGTTGATTAATGCAGGATGAATGGCTGGATTTTGTCGATACAATCAATACTCAATGCATTTGGCTATAAATATATCACCGAATAAGTCAATTTGACTCGCACAACTGCATTTGTATCCTTCCACTCATCATCTCCCTAATTTCTTCCTTCCATTACAGAGAAAATCTCAAAGAACTCCTATCCAGATTATATTTCCACCATTGTTTAGCCGGTTAGTTCGTGTATATTATCGCTCATTGGTATGCATCGGTCTTAAAAAAAAAGTAGACTTCTGGGATCTGAAGTTGGTGGTGCTCAGTCAGAATCTTCGGCAATACTTGGTTCAACAGGTGCCGCAAACAAACCTCATGTGTCATTTGAAATAATAATAGTTTATTATATTTAATTAGTATTAGTTTATTAGTTGATTACATTTGATTTGAATGATTACTATTACATCAGTAGTTGATTACATTTAATTAGTGTTTATTTGAGTTAGTTTAATTAGTAATAGTTTATTAATCAATAGAGTTATTAGTATTAATTATATTACATCTTCCTATCAGTGGATTTAGTGAATATCAAACCAGAAATAGTAATAGTAAGCATTAGTAAATGTACTATTTAGTAAATAGTATTAAAAATAAAAAATGGTAATAGTAAATAGTAATAGTAAAAGTAAATAGTAATAGTAAAAAAAGTAACAATAATAGAAATAGTAATAGTAAAAATAAATAGTAATAGTAAAAGAATATAGTAATAGTATATATTAAATAGTAAATAGTAGACATAAGTAGATAGTAAATAGTTCAAGTAAATAGTTATATGAATAGTAAAAGTTAATAATAAATAGTTTGTTAGTGAATATAAAAAAAGGACAAATGGTAAATAGTAAAATACATAATAATTAGTAAATAATTAATAGTAATAGTAATTGCGTAGTCACGTTAATAGGAAATAGTAGTAGTAATTACTTAGTAATAGTAAACTAGTAATAGTGAAAAAAATAGTAATAAGTGTTTCATTAATACCAATGCGGAACCACTAAATTATTACATAATTAATAATAGTTATCATTAATTTTATGTAAGAACAAATTAGTGCTTGTCTAGTCATTATATTACTTATTACTAGTGAATAGTAATTCATGATTGTTTTATTATGGATGCGATTAATTTTGGTATAGCTAATGTAAATTCATGTTTGAAATCACATATGCGATAAAATCTAAAATAAATAATATTCATAATATTTGGCAAAAAATGTTCACAAACCTCGCATTAGTGATTCAATTTTATTGGAAAGGTAAAATAGTGGAGATTAGAGGATCATTTGCATATGATATTCCGAGATGCAAAAAAGTCATATTAGTGAGAGGTCAAATAGTTTACGACGAGTTGGTTGATAGAGTGTACACCTACATGGGTCTAAATCGAACTACTTTCAATCTGAATTTGTGGTTTTAGGAATTCTGTGGGACTAAGTACTTTTGTTGGACTACGTTTGGAACATGAAGAAGATATAGATATAATATACCATATGAAAATGATGTCACCACACACGGTATGTGAGATATATGTAGAGGAAGAGCCACAACTCCGGCATGACCACGGTGATGTCAATGTTGGACAAACCTCATGTGTCCAAAGTGGTTCCCAAGTGGAGTCAGACCATATGCTCCCAACCAGCTCATATCGTAGTATCATGTTAGTACAATCGGAATCCGCATCCATGATGGATGATGAGTCCAATCGTAGGGTGGGTCATGTAAGCCGAAAGCATGAGCAGGGCAAAAGTAACTGGGGAGTTAACACTAGTTATGGTGCTAAATTATGTTCAGCGCAAATTCCCCTAACTTTTGACGAACGCGGGGTATACATATAAGAATAAGCTTATTCCACAGTCAAGTTTTATATTTATAACATTCTAAATACCCCACAAGTGATTTTTCGCAAGTATACGAGTCGAGAGCGAGTATAAGGTATTAAGGGTCGAACCCACAGAGAAGATTTTGAATTACCGGTGATTTTCGAACTCTTTTATTATTTAAACTATCACAAGTGTAAGGAATTAACTCTACACTATAAACATGAAGTAAAAGTAATAAAAACAACACTAGAAAACTCCTAGAGGTATGGAATTTCTTACTACTCTTGCAAGTGAAGTTACTAGTTAAGTGAATGCTATTATCTTGACTAACTATGACGTGATTTCCTAATGTATATAAAACCTACTCTCATAGTGAATCAACTATACTTGTAATTAAGCCATACCTACTCTCGTGTTATGAAATTAACTACAAGCTCATTTCTTTTATGAAATTATATGAAACAAGTCACTAAAGTTACAAAGGTGCTCCTCTACTCTCACAAGTGAACTCCCTAAATTTATCACTTCCTTGAACTAGTGTTAAACTCCAATTCTCATTATAAGCTTAACACCTTAAGATTATCACAATTAATGGCCGATTAATCATAATTAGATAAGCAAAAGTGATAAATAATTTGGTCAAAATAATATCATCGAATAACCAAATAAATATCACAAACAAGATATAGAAAGTTCATCAATAAATCTAGGCATAAACTTTAACTAAACATAAAGAACAAACACCAAACTTGTATTATAGTTAAACATGAAATCAAATACAAAAGAGAAAGCGATAGGAGAGATGTCACCCTTGTTACATGAGTTTTAAACTCTCCATCTTTGCTTTTCAAATCTTCATCCAAATCTAACTACAAATACAAGAAGGAAAAGCTACACTAACTATACTATACTACTCTAACTAATGAACTAAGGAAATTCTAGTGAAGACTACATTTTTGTGGAGTTTCTCTAACCTTTCAAAGTTGTGAAAATGGTCTCCAAAGGCTGCTATTTATAGAGAGATTCAAGCTCAAGGTGAGTTATTTCTTGGTTGGCAAAGTTGGCTTTTTAACTCACCAAGAGTTGTTCTCCCACACTCTTCTTGGTCAGATATAGCCGAAATTCTGAGTTGTAGATGAGTTGGAAAGGTTATGTGAACAAAGAACAAGTTGCAGAGCAAGTTGCAGCAGAAAATAAAGAATACATGACTTGAAAATGCGACCTTAGGTCGAGTATTGTCTACTCATGTATTGCTTCTGCAGGTTTGCACTTTCAAGGCAGAATTCATCCTGACTCTGTTTTTGGTCCAACCTCAATGGATATTTTCTCGATGTTAGAGGCTGAACTAGCTCTTATGTAAAAAAATGAAAGTTGTACCCTTTGAGTTAGCTTTCTAATGCATCAAGAATTATCCAATTTAGAACTCTGTGGACAGAGAAATGACCACAATACCCTCGATTAGTCAGACCTCTGTTTCAGCTTTCCACCATGAAAATGCACTTCTGTATTTAGGCTTTTTGACTAGGAAAATGACTAAACTGACATTGATGTCTTCATACCAAATGTAGATCTATCTCTTAGCTTCAAAAAGGTTTAAGAATCACCACAATCTAATGCTTGTAACTCAAGATATTGCCAAAATACCACAAAGTGTCAAAGCTGGAAAATTTCCTTGAATTGCATTTCATCTCTTTTGAATGTTTTGCACTTCATATTCTCTTTTATCACTTCAAATCATCAATAATCATCTAATTATCTTCTCAATTTATGCCATGTGATGATTGAATCATTAAACCTATAAAACATGAAATTTTCACCATTAAAATCCATAGAAATGCAATTTTTACCACTTAAACCACAAAATACATATTTTCACTAGAATCCTAGTTAATTAATTATAAAAGTAATTAAAACACACCAAAACTAACTAATAAAATACACTAAAAAAATATGTAAAATATGCACTTATCAACTTCCTCTCTACTAAATATATCAAAAAACAAGGGTGTTGATGTAGATCTTGACACCAAATCGAAACCTGATGGCAATGATATCAATGAGGAACATGATGGAGCAGACCAACAAGATGTCAATTTTGATGTAGGGCCGAGTCCAAGTATGTCAAGCAAGTTTCCTATGACCCTATATTTGCAGTATAGCAATGGTGTTGATGCTGCTATAGAATTTGATCCCACTAATAGCATTGGTGTTGAGAAATTCAATGTGTGGGATAAGCGTACAAAGGAGTTAAGATTGGGCAAAGTATTTGAAACTAAGAAATATGTGCAGTGAACCCTTAAACTATAGTCAATCAAACACAATAGAGAGTACAAAATAAGGGAAAATAAATCAACGAGCTAGTATGTTCAGTGCCGGTCCCACAATTCTTCCCCACCATGGTTATAAATTAGGGTTTAGGGTTTATGGTTGATAATTTGAGTTTAAGGTTTAGTTTAAAAAATAAATTTTAAAAAATGTGTCGCGCCCCATTTTTAAATAAAGAAAATAACGAGTTTAGAAAAAAATGAATTTTTTGGATTTATTTTTGAGTAAAATAATGAATTTTAATTTTTAAAGAATAAAGAAATGTGGGCCTAAAGTGGGGTTTAAAGTGTGACGATTTTGACCCAAAATAATAGTTTAAAAAGGGTTTTTAATTAAAAATAGGAGTCGCCACTTGGTATTGAGTTAAGGTGTACCAAGTCACCTAAAATGAATTTTTAAAGAAAAAATTAGAGAAAACCCTTTTTAAACGACTCCAAGTCTTCGAAAATCAGAGAAAAAGTGTTCGGGAGTCACGTTTGAAGAAAGGGAAGACAAGAATAAAATTCAAGGCACCCTTTCAACCTAGCCTAGGGCTAGTTGCGTGATTTAGTCAAAAATTTTCTTATTTTAACCTAAAAATTTATCACATTTGGATGTCACTATATGAATGCAAAACCTAGATCTAATGGTTATCGGAAGGGTCAATATGTCTCTTCAAAGCTTGATTGGTGCTAATTGCATTGATTGCGATGTTCAAAAGTGACTCTTTGAAGAGGTCACGGATATGCAAAAATATGAGACTCGAAGAAAAGAAAAGAAAATAATAATATACATGACCTAAAGGAATGCATCATAACGGGTGCGGGGGACTAAAATTCGTGACTCAATTTTCCCTTTTATAGGGGGAATACAAGCGTGCTAAGGCTATAAAAGCCACACTCATCCATATCCCATATTCGAGGGGTATTTCTCCTACCTAATCAAGCAAATGATCTAACTTAGCTCTAATTTCCTTAAATGGAATGCAAGTCTAATGTCATGTTTTCACACGTAGGGGTAAGGGATATACATATAGGGGAGATATGGGATAAGGAATATACATATAAGGGAAATGTCATGCAAAATGATAAAAACCCTAAAAGATAGAAAATATGCATGCAAATGTAGTGATTGTCATACAAACATGATTTAGCGCGTGAACGATTCCTAAGGGTATAGCGTTGGACTAGCCCATGTCTATAAGTTCTCACTAGTATTGGACTAGTGAGAAATCGGAAAAGAGGGCCACAACTAGCGTTGGACTAGTGTGGAATTGAAAAAAGGGGATCATAACTAACGTTGGACTAGTGTGGTGACGTCATGCATTTATTACAATCAAATAAATCATGTAAAACATAATAAAGCAAATAAACACATAAATCACAGATAACACATAGCACATAAGCATGATATCTAGATGCAAAACCCTAAGAAAGCGAGTAACACGTAAACACACAAGCATGCAAAACACACATAGTAAATAAAGCAAATAAAGCCCTAACTATTACATTTGGGGGCTCTAACTACAATCTAAAAGGGGAAAGAATGAAATGAAATGAAATAATAACCTAACTATTACAATTTGGCATTCAAATGCCTCTCAAATAAAATTAAATTAAAATAACTATACAAAATTAAAACAAATGAAATGAATAAATAAATAAATAGATGAAATAAAAAAAATTCAAAAAAAGCATGCAATTACACACATAAAGTCACATAGGAACACATAGGATCAAGTAAATCAAAATAAAGGAGTAGAGTGTACCTCCCTTGAATTGGTGACCAAATGAAGTGAAATTTTCTTATTTACTCTCCAAAACAAAGAAAAAGGTCAAGGCATCACTTAATTAACAAATAATCACAAGAAATGGAAATAAACACGAAATTGAATCAATCAAAGCATTCAAATTAAAGTGAACAACCCATATTCAACAAGTTAAAACAAGCAAGACCCAATTGAAAGAATTAAAGAAGTTTGAGGGGTCAAATCATTATTATTACAAATATTAGGGGTCTAAATTAAAGTAAATTAAAATTAAGGGCTTAAAGATGAAACCTACCAAAATCAAATGATAAAATTCACACAGATAAATGAAAATCTATTTGCTATAATTAAACAACAAAATCTTCCAAAATTTTACTAAAACCCAAATCAAGACTATAAATCTCTCAAAAATCATTAACCCTTCAAAGTTCATCCTAAAATTCATAAAATCTATCGAAAAATCACATTTAAACATATCAAAGAAAAATAATGTTTTGAATGGACAAAATTGATTAAATATTTCAATTTTCTGGGCCGTAGTAGAATGAGGGGAAACTTGGGGGGTAAAAATGCAACTTGTGGAAGTACTTCATGCAACCTACGAAGAAACTTGCTGCAATTTTCCAGCCACGCTTGTCTGCAATTGTTGTGTTCATTCAAATGCAATTTTCCCATCCAAACATAGCTAATATCTCAACCAAACATCAAAGCTTTGATCTTAAACAACAAAATCACAAAACGCAATATCCGAACAAGCCAAAAAACTTAGAATGGGAACATGCAATTCTGGAAAACTTTGCAACTATCTTATGCTTTGGAGCTTCAGCAAATTTTAACAACTATCTCAAACAAGAATCCAACCTCAAGTTCTTATTAAGCTCATCATCCCAATACCTTATCATGCATACAAGAGAACGAAAAAACTAGCATGGGGAAAGTTTGCAAATTCCCAGTTCATTCAAAAGATTTCCACCAGTTCTGGGTTTACCTACGGAAGTTCACTTAACCAATTAATACTCATACATGGTTTGCATCATGAAAAGGAAGGCAGCAGTTAAAATCTTACTTCATGAAATAAATCATACCAGAATCTCCAAAACAAAACGCGGAGCAACATCAACAAAGCTCCACAGAGAGACAAGGAAGCAGCTTCTTGAGCAAATGAAAAACAGGGAGAAAGAAAAATGGAGACAACAAAAGGCAACAAGCATGCATAACTACGGAACCTAAATCTTGTCAAGTTTCTCATGCAAGCATCGAAGAACAATTTCTGCAACTTCGCAATCTTCTGCTGCAAATTTGCAGCTCAAGCCACGCGGACATTTCTATGCAAAAATTCAGACAAAACCCATCAACCAAACTCACATAAACCGCAACTCATCATTTTAGCATATTTCAAGCATGATTGTCTATCTTTAGCAGATCCAACAGAGCGAATCCAGGCCAAAGAAAACAAGAACAGACAGACTAAAGCCACGCCAATCTGAAGAGAAAAATATCTGCAATCTGTTGGGTTTGTTCATTAGTCAGGAAACCCTACCAATAATCACCAAGATTTAGCCCAAAAGAGGACTATGAAGCCCCATTCACTACACAACACTTCAGCATCTAAATACAGAAATTCTAACTGAACCATTACTCACACTTGCACAGGAAACAAAATAGAAAAGGAAGACATAAACATAAAACTGTCATGGGTAAAGGATGTAACGACTCTGGTTGACACATTTTACTCCCTTTTGCAGCAAAGAAAACACTACAGTATGCAAGAATCATGGGTCAAAACCCTTCTTCTTCTCCCAACCCCAACCAGATTCACAAACAGGACGCACAGGGAGGAAGGAAACAGAAATAGGCATAAGAGCAAAAGTTTCAGTACTCTTGACGCAAATCCGACAATCTATGAACAGACAAGGTGGAAAGCATCACCTTTAGCCTTTTAAAAGGCAAAACAAGACGTGAGACGATCGAAGGAACAGGTTTTTGAGAGAACTTCTGGCGGGGAAAAGCTCGACTCTTGCACCGTCAAATTCCTTCACAGACTGATGATCATCAGTCGTGGGTTTTTCAGGAACGTTCGCTATCTTTTCTCCCTTTTGGTATTGAGTACCCGAATTGCAGCTCCATTTCACCGCCCATTTTCCACTCATTTTTCTGGATTTTCTTTCTCCAAAACTTTGTCCACCTCATTCCCTTGGATCCTTATCAAGAACCTTCTGGAACAACAGCCATCGGGTGGCTCTAAAATGCCCAGCAAATCTCAACTCTCATCCTCCCCTTTGAGGTGAGGGTTTGAGAGTTTGTGTTCCATATCAACTCTCATCCTTCCCTTCTTTTTTCTTTTCTCATTATTATTTTTGTTTTTCTTTGTTTTTTTCAAAATTAATTTAGATAAACAAACAAAGTTAATTCCTAATTGAAGTTACATTGCAAAATTTTCATTTATTTTAAAGAAATTGAATCTAAGAGGATTAAAACAAATTTTTGAATCTTTATGAGAATTTTCCCTTTTCAGGAATTTAATGCAAAAATATCTTAAAAATAAAAATAATGAACCTAATTTATAAAAATAAGCAAAATGAATACTACCTATCATTTAATCAATAAAATAAAATAAAACAAAATAAGAATAAAAAATAAATCTAACATTAAATTAAATAAATGAAATTTTTGGTGTCTACGACATGGTCATTGCCGCATGCGTGCACTACAGTATGCGGCGATTAAAAACAAGCATGCAGTGCACTACAGCATGCGGCGAAGCAAAGCATCTTCTTAAAAAAAATCGCTCATTCCTTGTTGACCAAAAAAAGAGAATAAATTTTTATCGACTGACAGTTTTTTGAAATGCAGCGACCCTTATATTAGCACAATCCCACGACAACACTATTTTTCCGACTTTTTTTCATATGAACATTATTTAAAAAATTTGCCACAAAGCTACCATGAGAAAAGATTGACGAGGATGAAAAAGAAAAAGGTGGAGAAAAAGCTTTCTGTCTCGCAATTCTTTGCATTCTCCCCAGGCTTCTTCATTCACTCCCTTTGATCTTATCTCCCTACATCTTGATGATGCAGGCCTAATTGTAGAATTAGTTTTACCAAGTCATTTATTTGTTTTTCTACCTGCATTGCAAGGGGGGAAGGATGGGTTGGGTGCTTCGGGGGAAGGGAGTGTAAGCAAGAGATCTCGGGTTCGAGTCCTAATGCTTACAAAAAAAATACCTGCATTGCAAGCTAACCCATATCATAACAAGCTAAATCCTTGATGGATTTGATAGACTATTAAACTTTATTCAAGAAATCTTACCCAGTGTTTCCACTACTTATGGTGTTTCGAATAGGTCTTACAGAGATTATTTTTTGGATTGTAGTTTATTTGCTAATTTTTATTTGCTTACATCATCAATATATTTTTCAACAATATTTTTATTTCACATACATGATATCAAAAAAGTATTACAATATTGTCGCGCCCCATTTTTTCGCTATAAAAAAAAAGAGTATTTACAAAAGATGTGATTTTTATTTAAAAATAAGCGAAAAAGGCCTAAAATGGGACTTTAAAGAATGAGTCCAAAATTTTAGTCTAAAAGGGTTTTTTAAAAAAAATAGGAATCGCCACTTGGTATTGAGTTTGGGTATACCAAATCAGCCGAAAATATTTTTAACAAAAATAAGAATAAAACCCTTTTCGACAACGCCTGATCTTTGAAAACAAAGGAAAATGGGTTCGGGAGTCACGGTTGAAGAAAGGGAAGGCAAAGGTTCGACTAACTCAAACCTAATGCACCCTTTCAATCTAGTCTAAGTTAGTTGCGAGATTTAGTCAAAATTTTCCTGATCTAACTCTTAAATTTATCACGTTTGGATGTTTCCTACATGGATGCAAATCTAAATTTATAAAAAGTATCGAAAGGGACAAAATGTCCATTCAAGGATTTAATTGATACCAATCACATTAATTGTGAAGGCCCAAATAATTCCTTGAAGGGGTCACGAGTATGCGAATGATGAAATTAAAAGAAAAGAAAAGAAAATTAAAATATATACATAGGTATAAGTGATCAAAGGAAAAGAAATGCATCATAATGGGTACGGGAGGCAAAAACTCGTGACATAATTTTGTTATACAGGGATTGATGGGATATTTAAACTAAAGAGTTATAATTACCCATATCCATATTCAAAGAATAATTCTCCTAATATGAACAAGCAAATGAACTAACTTATTTTACAATTCCTTTAATGAGATGCAATTCTAAATGATATGATTAACATATATAGAAGGTAGGGGATAATATAACAGGAAATATCATGCAAATGAGAAAAAATTCTAAAAATGTGCATGAAAATGTAATGAATATCACACAAGAGATGAATCTAACGCATGAACGATCTAAGGGTCTAGCGTTGGATTAACCAATTTCTAAAAGTTCTTACTAGCGTTGGACTAGCAAGTAAGTGGAGCGAGAAGCCATAACTAGCGTTGGACTAGTGTAGTGACATCATGCATTAATAATACATAGTAAAACAAATAAGGCATACATTAAAACAAATAAACACATAAGAGCACGGAGCACAAAACACGTAAGTATAATATCTAGATGCAAAAATCCTAAGGAAAGCGGATAAAGCATATAACACAAAAGCCATATAAACACACAAAATCTACCTATTGAACGGAGAATCAAACGACAATCTAAAATGGGGAAATATAAAAAAATAAACCTATGTATTCTATCTATTACAATAGGGGGACCAAATTACAATCTAAAGTGGGAAAAATATGATAAAATAAACCTATTTATCCTATCTATTACATTGGTCTATCTAATTATAATTTTTTGCAAAAATATTACATATCTATTACATCTTGAGGTATTTAAACACCTCTCAAATAATTATAAAATTAACTAAACAAACATAAAAAAAATTTGAATGAACATTTGAATCAAATAAATAACAAAGCATATGTAAAAATATATAAAAACATAGGAGCACATAAGAGCACGTAATTGACATTTAAATAATAATAGAGGTACTTCCCTTTTGAAGTGGTAACTAAATGGAGTCAAATTGTCCTATTTATATTCAAAATAAACAAAACAATCATGGCACCAATTTAATTGAAAATAATAATGATGATGATAAAAAATACTAAATTCACATTAATATGTCAAACATAAAGAAATTTAAGAACATCTAAATATCACAAGTTAAATATATTCAAAAGTAACATAATTAGCTATTAAATAAAAGAAATAATTATAATAGAGAGAGTTGAAATTCACTAGGGACTGAATTGCAAAAATTGATAAACTTTTAGGGTCAAAAATATAATTTTTCCAAAATTTAAGGGTTAAAATTAAATAAAAGATAAAGTTTAGGGATCAAAATGCAATTAATTTAAGGGTCTAAGTAAAAGAAAATTAAAATTTTCTGGGCCAAAGTAAAACTACTCCAAAGATCAGGGATTAAAGTGCAAATTCATTTTTTTGATTTTTGTAAGAAAGGATTTTGGGTCATTTATTTTTATTTGCTTGGGCCGAAACCATCCGGCCCAAATGAAGAATGTGGGCTGTCTTCATAAAAAATAAACACAAGCCTAGATGAAAAAGTCCCTAAAAAAACAAATTCTAGCCCAACTGAAATTAAAGAAATTGGCCCATCAGAAAACCAAACATCTGCCCATTCATTTTTCCTTTCTTTTCTTTCTTTTCTTTTTCTTTTTTCCTTTTTCCCTCTTCTTCTCTCCCGAGAAGCTGAAGTTTCCTTCCTAGTGGCGGCTCCACCGCCGAACCACCACCGGCCGCCGATCGCCAGCGACCTCTCCGGTCGCGAAAAATTACCAAAATACACCCCCACTCAATTTTTAGCATAGATTCCATTTCCGGCGTTATTTTTTACAAAAAAAGAAAGAAAAATGGTCAAATTTCCAGATTACAGCCACAGTTTTGCTTCCCCAAAATCACTCAAATCTCACCCAAAAATTGTAAATTTTATACCAAAACACTACTTGTGACTTCTACAATCCAACCATATCCTTAAACGAACAAAAAAACAACCCCATTTAATTCGACTTTTCATTTAAGCATTTTCTCAAACACTTGTCATGCATACATAAGAATCATTTCCTTTTTCTTAATCTAGTTTATGCCATGCCCAACATCACAATAATAACAAAACCAGCAAGAGAAAAACACAAATTAACAACTAAACATGCTTATAATATAACTAATAAAAAAGGAAAAGCTGGAAAAAGAAAAAAAAAAGACTAAGAGAGATACCTCAATGAGTGTTATAGTCTCTTGGCGAAAGTTTTTTATCCCAATCTCCAACAGCCTAACCGATAGCTGCCCCTCCTTTTTTTGTTGTGTGCTAGTATGTTAAGAGAAAAGAGAAAGAGCCGAGTGTGAGTTGGGGGGGGGAGAAAGAGTGTTTTTTCTCTGTCTTTTTTTTTTTGTTGTTGGGAGTGAGTTGTTTTTGTAAGAGTGAGAGGAGAGAAAGCCGAGAGATGGGAGGTAAATTTTTTGTCTAGAGGAAATGTTGAGTGTTGAGAGAAAGAAAAATGAATGGCCGAGAGGGAGTATTGTTGAAGTCTTGTCTGCAATTAGATTGGTCAAAATGATGGTTTCTTCACCAAATGACAAGAAAGACCTAAGGGATAAAATGATGGGTTTTCCCCAATGGAAAGAAAGGTGCATGGAAATGGAGTGTAAAAATGGGTTAATAGTGGTCTTGGTAGGGAAAATGATTAAAATGTGTAAGTTTGGTCATGATTGGATTTTGATTTTTTGATTTTTGTTTTTTTTCATAATTTTCTTTTCTTAAAATAAACTTACAAAAATGAGAAAAAAATACACATTAAAATGCAAGAAAATAAATTACTCATCAAATAGAAAATATTCAAGAAAACATTAAAAATTGACAAAAATTTGGTGTCTACAAATATTTTTTTTAAAAAAATCATCCCCAATAATCTACTATCCAAACACACTGCGACTCTCGTGGCTTGAATGTGGAATTTTCCTCTGATCAGTCCCTATTCATTTTTTTTCTTTTGGCCCGTTCCTGAATTTGTATGTATTGTTCAAAGTTGAAAGTTTATTGTTCTATTTAAACGAATCTCTTGGCTCATTCCTCAATTCGCATATTTTTCGTTATGGCTCAAAGGCCCTATACAAATTTCACCTTTGAGAGCAATGAAAACTTAGGGAAAGAAAGTATATAGGGTTTAAATGGGCATTTTAGGACTTTTAATACAAATTTCTATTGACTTCATGAAATGTTATGGAGTAGGGTTGATTGCAAGTCGAGCTACTCGCGGAGTTCGCAAGCAACTCGGTCAACTGCCTGACTCCGAGTTGACCAAGTTCGAGCCCGAGCTTGAGCTACTCGATTGGGAAGCAAGTTGAGTTTCGAGCCTAGATATATACTATTCGAGCTTGACAAGTAGCTCGTCAAGTACTTATTAATTGAAATAATATATATTTTAAATATGAAATTATCACTAAAAGTTTATGTATTCAGATAATTTACAAGCTGATTTGCATACTTAATAAAATTCTTTAATGAAAAAAGGTAATAACATAATTCTAAAGATACAAAAACAGAAAACAAAATTGCATAAAATAGAAATTGGCCTCTCATTTCTTCAATCTTCCTCAACCTGCATGAACCCACCCTCACCTTAACCTAAAATGGAATCCTGAAGCTGCTGCTCGCCGCCCATCGCTACTCGCCAATCACCACCTGTGTTACATCACCGGCCACTGTTGCGCTAGCTTTCTAGATGCTGGAGATTCTCTAGTTGACCTCCTCTTCCTCCACGATTTGTATCTCAAGCAGCTAGGGAGCTTAGAAGACGTTGCCAACCACCGGATTTAATTTGAGGTAAGACAACAATGTAATATTGTAATGTATCTGATGCAACTGCTGAGAGCACGTTCCGAGTTGAGCAGCAATGGGCTGAGTGAACTGAAAGGGAGCGGGGCTAGTACGCAAGCGAGGTGAGCGAACTGACCTGCAAAGGAATGAACAGCGGGATTGCTTCCCCGTTGTGACTCCGACGGTCAAGTCAGTAATAACTAGAGTAGAGCAACAGTATTAATTACTGTAGATGGCGTACTTTGTCTTATCTGGTTATGCTATATTTATAGGGCTCTTGGTAGTAGTTTCCTTATAGGATTAGGAGCCCTACTAGAGAGGGATTTCTCTTAGGGCTCCGTCTGTTGGTTCCGAAAGGTTCAGGAGCTGTGGCCCACCAGGCCCATCCAGCGGGAAGGCAGCACTCATGCGCGAACTGGCATCCATTCCTGTCCGAGCTAATCTGGCTGAGCTGACAGGTCATCATGCCCAAACTGACACGTGGCTCCGATGGATTGGCCTTACTACACTAGCCCCCCTTTGAGTCTAGAGTCATCGAAAAGTTGCATGAGTCTGGACCAAATTTCGAGACGACGCGTCAGTTCAATGTGGGGCCCACAGTCTTGCAATCATTGCCTTTGTTCGAGTAACCGTCACATTCGTTCATGTAACCGCCACTTCGACCGTCACGTCGCTTCATAATGACAGTTACCAGCCCAATCGTCGCGCAGTGCAGCGGTTTTTAGTATTAAATTTGAATTTAATTTGAGACACTTTGTATTCCCGCTTTGGTGGCCTATAAATAGGTCCCATCAAACGTCACTTTCACACTTTCTGCTTCATTTTGTCTATTCTTCACCTTCTAGCCAGTTCGCTCACTCCCTCTCTCCAGAGAGTCTTGTTCATTCGTCCTGTCGAGAGTCAGCTCGTGCGTCTCCCTAGGCATCACTTAGCGCCCGAGCTCTCCTCCCCTACTCTTACGAGTAAGTTTCCTTCTCCCCCTCTTTTATGTCTTCTTCTTCTGAGCATTCAGATATTACTAGTTCAGCCCTTAGGCGCAGAATAGCTTGACCTGTTCCTATAGAGGTCATCTCTTCTTCTCCTTCTCCTTCCAGTTCCTCATCTTCTAGCTCGTCAGAGTCGGAATACATCCCTTCCCCTGCTCATTCTCCTGTTCGAGCAATGGCTCAACCCGAACAGCCTGTTCAGCCTGTAGCTGGGACTGCTGCTCAAGCAGTTCCACTTGAAGCAGCTCCACTTCGAGCTAAGGCAGGGCCAGCTAGGAAGTCCGGTTATAGACTTCAGCGAAGTCGATACCATCCCTCCCATCTTGAAACAGGAGGATGTGGACGAACTGGAACTGGTGGGGAAGTATGACATTCCCCCCCAGTTCGAAACCCGAGCTACCCAGCATGGGGAGGTTGCTTACCAACCTCCTCCTGGGTTTGTGGCTATCTATAAGGACCAACTCATAGCAGGTCTCCGCCTTCCCATTCCCCAATTTCTTTTCCAAATTATGATCTTCTGGAGAATCAGAGTGACCCAGCTCATCCCAATGCTGTTCGCTCAATCCTGGGCTTCTTCATTCTGTGTTGAATGCTTGAAATCCCCTACTCCTTAGAGCTGTTCAGGTCATTTTTTCAAATGAAAGTCAGTGGACATGTTCCAAGCTGGTTTTACTTCACTCGCAAGAGCGAAGCAAAGCTCCCAACTCGTGAACTGTTTGTGGGTGCCCCTTCCTCTATTCAGGGTTGGAAGGCACAGTTTTTCAATGTGAAAAACATAGGCTTTCCTCCCCCAACCTGGAGGGAGGAAACCCAAGTGTCTGACCCTCTTCCTTCTCCTCTCCCTGAGGCCGAACTGGATCGTCTACTCAGTTCAGACTTGAGGCTGAGTGTGAAGGAATTCAATAATGCCCAACTCTGGGCAGCTGGTCTAATCCGAGCAAATGTGTCTACTTCTGCCCCTGATACTAGACCTCTCACTCTAGATGACTTGGCTACCTGTAATTTGCCTTTGCCTCCTTTTTTCATATATATATTTTTGTACGAACTCTATTGCGCGAACTCACTGCTTCTGTTCGTCGTGGTACTGATCATCTTCCTGTTTCCCTTTTTGCAGTGAAGAGGTTTTCGCAGCTACTGAAACTCGGAGGAGCCGGCAGTTCGAGTGCTCCTACATCGGCGCCTTCCGCAGTACCAGCGAGCTCAGTTCCCCCTCCGCCTCCACCAGTGCCTACTCAACAAGCCCTAGCTCAGTCATCTCCAGCGGAGGAGCACGGAAAGAAGAAGCGGAAGAAATCTACGGCCAAGAGGGCGCGAACTGAAGTCACCTCCTCTCCAGCTCAAGCGGAGGAATCTGCTCCCACACCTCACCAGTTCGGCCATTACGGGGTGAACTCGGCCGAATAGCAGGTGTCCTCGGAGTCACCACCCACCATGTGGCGATACAGGAACGCGACCCCCTTCCAGCAGCTGATCGAGCTGAGCTCGCACCCCCACACAATGCACTTCTGTCCAAAGTGGGGGCTGTCGGTCAACGACCAAGTTCAGTTCTGTAGACACCAAAATTTTATTTATTTTATTCAATTTTAGCTTTATTCTTGTTTTATTTTATTTTTATTTTAATTGATTAAATGATAGTTAATGTTCGTTTTGTTTATTTTATAAATTAGGTTCATCATTTTCATTTTTAAGATATTTTTGCATTAAATTTCTAAAAAAGGAAAATTTCTCACAAAAATTCAAAATTTGTCTTTAAACCATTTAGATTCATTTTTTAAGATAAATAAAAATTGTGCAATACATTTACAATTACGTATTAACATTTTTTGTTGTTTACCTAAATTGATTTTGAAAAAATATATAATAAATAAATAAAATAAGAAGATAAGTGTATTAGAGGATCATTAGACAAGTGTAATAGGGGGATATTAGACAAGTAGAGTGCATGCAAATAGGACAAATGTCCTTATTCTTGGTTGACAACGCATGCAAGGGGGGGTTAGGTGGCTAGACACTTGGAGGCCTAGGATAATTTGAAAAAAAAAATAAACAAAACCATAAGAAAAAGGGAAAGGCTTGGCGGCTGGTGGGGTGAAAAAGGGATAGAAGCAAAAAGGCTACAGAGGAGAAAGCAAGAGGGGCTACGGGAAGAAAAAAAATGGAGGTTTGCGTTTGAACAAAAAAAAGAGGAGGTTTTGGGGAGAGAAAGGGAATTGAGCAAGAGGAGGGAGCTTGGCGGCTAGGGTTGAAGGGAGAAGCGAGAGTCTAGAAGGAGGAAAGAAAAAGGGGTTTTTGGGCTGAGAGGAAAAAGGAAAATCGAGGGCAAGAAAGAGGGAGAGTTTTGGGGGAGAAAACTGGAAGTTTGAAGGAAGAAAGGAAGGAAAGGAAAGGAGAGAAAAACAAGAAAGGGAGGAAGCTTTGAGCAAGGGAGAGCAAAAGGAAAACTAAGGAACAGAGGAGGAGCTGGATTAGTTGTCGCTTGCCGATATCACCCACCGCCACCATTCATGTTGAGATGTGGTTTCTGTCTTTGGTGAAGGAGCTTGCTGGGTTGCGTATGAGTTGATGTTTCTTTGCATTTTTGCTTGTGTGACGGCCCCACCTCCCCCTAAGGCGAACCAGAGGGTTCGGCGGGCCGCCTGCCCAACTCTCGCCGGGACTCAGTCGTTCACTGTATTCCTCAAACAGATTACAAGATAAAACTCAAATATTACAATATAAATCTCCAATATACATCAAATTCTCCAAAAATTACATGTCATAATCGAAGCGGAAACAATTCCCAACTATACATAAAATGATTCCAAATCCAAACTGTACAAGATATAGGCCATCCAGACATGTGAATAAGCACAACAAGTCCTTCCTTCACTTTGAGCCCTGTGGAGGGGAATAAAATATTTTTGGGGTAAGCTAGAAGCTCAGCGAGTAACCAGTAAAATCATTAAACAAATATATTTCACAATGTTGCATTTCGATCATTTCGATGATCTCATGATTCAGAGATCAAATGTACGTTTAGTGCTCTCGTGAGCCGGTGAAATCACAGCACTTGAACACCCAACGCTCAAATAGATCATTTAACATTAACATTAACATTAGGAGGGAGCCCCTTTTTGAGCTCCGGAGCCATTTGCTCCATCATGTCACGAACTCACGAAAATGGTGGAGACGTTGGTGTCCAGCACAAGACTTTCCCAGAACTCATTGAAGCCAAATCATGTCATGAACTCACATGCAAGCACGCATGATATGCAATCGAGTACATAATGCAAGAAACATTTCACAAGTACTTTGGAAATAGTTTAGGGTCACTCACCTCCACGGCTCAGAAATCATCCATCATATAACATTGTCTTGCTCAAATCCAAGTCTTAGATCACAAACTCAATGCAAACAAGTTCCTTCAAAGTTCGGACAGCACTTCCCCTGAATTTGTTAACTTTTCCAGCCATCATGGCTTCATTATTTCCTCATTCCAACCCAAAGGTACACACACAACAACAAGTTCATCCAATAGCCATTCAGCAAGCTCCAAGTAGTACTAGTACAAGTCAAGCTAGGGAAAAGTCCAGAAATGAAAGTTAAGCTCAAAACCAGAAAAACAGTTTTGACGTCATTTTGCGGTAATGGCACCAAAGGCGTTACGATTGTCGGATGAAAGTGTAAGACCCACCGTTTCGAAGCTAAAAGACAGGGCTACAACATTTCAGAAGGTCACTCAACCCAGTTTCGAGGGTAACTAGGTCAAAAATGCAAGATACCATACCAGAATCACAAAAACAGATTCACAGAACGCGTTCTAGCGGAAACATCATAACTCAGGCTCTACAAGTCCAAATCCAGAAATTCCAAAACCAACTGAAATCTAAGAAACAGGGATAAATTTCATCAAAAGGCCTCAACAACCAATTCGGAAGCAATTCCAGCCAAAACAACCAATTACATTCGCAATTCTTACATTCGGGTAAAACCAGAACAACAATAGTAATTTCAACTTTTCTCATTCTACACTACTCCGATTGACCTGAAATTTTGCAGGCACCTCTAAAATATCATTCTATACAACTTTTATGTTTTAAGACAAGGCCAATTCGACCTCTAACTAGGAGCTAAAAATTCGGGCAGAATGTTCCTTCACAAAACCTAATTTTCTGAAATTTCTTCCAAAACAGAAATTGATTGCAATTAACCACTTTTTCCACCTCATAGAGTCCTTAAACATCATTTCCAATCATCATATATAACCACACAACCATGTTCATATTAAAACAGAAAAATCCCCAAAAATTATAAAACTTCACCAATTCAACCAAAATCAAGATATAATCCATAAAAGTGCATCTTATACCACCACCAATCATGAATTGAACATCAATTAAGGGAGGAGAGTGGTTCTTCACAACTCACCTTAGCCATACAAGAGATAGAGCAACAAATCACCTTAGCTTTCCAAACAACTCCACAAAACACCTCAAGACCACTTAGCAAAGAGATTTTATGGAATGATTTGGAGTTTTATTGGTTGGATTTGAAGATTGAGCAAGAAATAGAAGGAAGAAATTGAGAGCTTTTCTTTCTTTCTTGAGCAAGAACATTCGGCCAAGAAGCTTGCAAAATGAAGCTTATTTTGATCAATTTTTTTGTATTTATTTGGTAAAGGTAAAGGTAAAGTCAAATGGTCAAAGTCCAAGATTAAATCACAAGGTGACACTTGTCACCTTTTGGTTCAAAACTTATCTTTTTGTCTCTCCAATACAAATATCTTAACACCTTGTAAAATAATATCACTTAATACAAAAATCCAACAAGTTGTCAAAAATATATTGCGTTTACCGCACTTGCGGGTCCCACGTTCAAAATACGCTTTTAATTTCTCAAAAACTAACCGATACTAGAAAAATCATTTTAAAACTATCTTTGCTCATAAACTTTATCTGGGGAAATTTTCTAATAAAGAAAATGTAGAAAAGGCGGGCGATTAAATAAAATAACCCTACAAAATTAGAAAATTTTTCGGGTTTTCACACTCGTACTTTTCAGGGCGTCACAGCTTGCATTTTACAGTCCAAAGTCGTTCCCTTTTTCTTGTTTACTTGCATTTTTAGGTATAGCAATGTCAGAGGGTTCTTTTTTTTCTTATCACTTTATTCCTAGAATCTGTTTTTTTTTCTCCCTAAGAGTGAGGAACCCGTCTAATATTTTGGGGTTTTGCTGTGAGAATGAGAACGAGGTTACATGGGTTTGTTTCAAACAATGTTTTGGTCCTCTCTAGATCATGTTTGTATGATAATCACTACATTTTCATGCATATTTTCTACTTTTTAGGATTTTTTCATTTTGCGTGACATCCCCCTTGTCCCATATTTTCCCTTATATATACCCCTTATCCCATATTTCCCCTATATGTATATTCCTTATCCCTGTGTGTGAGACATGATATTAGATTTATATTTCATTTAGGAAAATTAAAACTAGATTAGGTCATTTGCTTGACTAAATAGGAAATACCCTTCGAATATGGGATATGGACAAGTATGACTCTCTAGCCTTAGCACGCTCGTATTCCCTCTATTAAAGGGAAAATTAAAGTCACGAATTTTAGCCCCCGCACCCGTTATGATGCATTCCTTTAGACCATGTATATTTGTATAATTATTATTTTCTCTTCTTTCCTTCGAGTCTCATGTTTTTGCATATTCATGACCTCTTCAAAGAGTCAATTTGGGCATCACAATTAATGTGATTTGCACCAATTAAGTTTTGAAGGGATATTCTGACCCTCCCGATACCCATTAGGTCTAGGTTTGCATTCATGTAATGACATCCAAATGTGATAAATTTTTCGATTAAAATAAGAAATTTTTTTGATTAAATCACGCAACTAGATCTAAGTTAGGTTGAAAGGGTGCCTTGAATTTTATCCTTGCCTTCATTTTCTTCAAATGTGACTCCCAACCCCCTTTCTCTTGATTTTCGCAGATTTAGAATCATTTAAAAAGGGTTTTCTCTACTTTTTTCTTTAAAAAACTCGTTTTAGGTGATTTGGTACACCTCAAACTCAATACCAAGTGGCGATTCCTAATTTTTATTAAAAATCCTTTTTAAATCATTATTTTTGGGTCAAAATCATCGCACTTTAAGTCCCATTTAGACCCATTTTCTTTATTTTTTTAAAAAAAATAAAAAACTCATTTTTTTTTCAAATTAAAAATTAATCAAAATTCATTTTTTTTAAAACATTATATTTTTTCACTTAAAAAATCAGGCGCGACAGCTTGACGACTCCACTGGGGAATTTAGAGGGTCCGAGCATTTGATTTAGTCAATTCTTTTCTTCTTTTAACTTCTTATATATCACATTTGGAGATTTTAGGTTGCATTTTTCCATTTTAGGATTTTTTTACGTATTCACACGCACAATCATCTCGATATCCGCATATGTGATGAATGGATTGTTTAATTATTTGCTTTTACTTGTATCGCGCTTGCATCTTAGGGGGAGGGAGTAGCCACCCTAGAACCTTCGCCTGCATTTGATGGTACTATAATCTCTCCTCTCAAAAGAAAGCACCTCATACGTGCATGCATTACTTTTTACCCTATTTTTCTTTTTTGTGGGCGCTTCCCCCACTTCCGTGTAGGATTAGGATCGATTTTCTTAGGTAGGTAGATGGTGTGTTCTGCGCCCATAGCGATGCCTAAGGGATCACTCGAACCACCGACCGAAGGCCCTGGGATTTATGACCCTTCACATTTAGGTCTGAAGGTTTGGGAGTCTGAAAACCTTATCGAGTCTAGATGCATTAGTGAGTTCAATCTCATGCATCCATATTAGAAATACCCTAGGATAGAGTCAACTTTACCCAATTAGGAACACTAAATATGAGGGGAGGGATTCCACCCCTCTTTCCTTATTTTTCTTTTTGCTTTTTATATATCATTTAATTGCCACAACGTGTTATGTGTTGAACTAATATTTTCCTGTTTTCTCGTCTTTTGCATTCACAAACGCTAGAAAATAAGAGATCTGGCCTGATTCTCTTATAGAAACTACCCTCTTAGATAGGTTATTGCACGTTTAAATTCCGATGTATTGCATTTGTAGACTAATAATTACATATCATTTTAGGTCTACCCTGGCATATGAAGGGTCCCTTAGGTCATGTTTTCATTTCAAATTGCATATTTAATTGTTTTAATAAACTTTAGAGGGAACGCCATGTAGGTGATCCCACGATAGGAATAAACCACCTTGTGTCTCAGATATGTAATCCAATGAGACTTGCACGTTTATAATTTTTGTATTATCCAAAGGGGTAGTGCACAAGGTAAGGTAGGATCCGATCTCTTCCACGATAACGACATTGAGAATGATAGAATAGTTTTTGCACACTAGAATATGAGCATCTAACAATCATCTTTTGACTATTTTTGTTAAAATTGGTAAAAATTTCTTACGTAAAGGACATTAATTTGAAAAAATTCACAAAATAATTTCTCATTGTTGAGATAGTAAATATGTTGAGGCCAAATCTTGATTGTAGAAGACTCATAGACTAATGCGTTGGCAACAAAAGTGTCAAATTAGAGTTTTTATTGATTAGGTGAGCCAATCTATTTTTAGCAAATCATCAATTTCATTCAACCTATTTGACCAATTAGGGTTTTAATGTCAAATTTTAAATTGGGAAACCTAGTCGATTTTGTGAAAATCATCCATTGCATCCAGCCATCGATGGGTTGGGGCTTCGATCCATGCTTCACTGAGAAAATTTGTCAACAAATTTCAATCTCTCCGATAGAAAGTTCTTCAAGGCCAAATCGGTATGTTTTTACAAATTCTTGTATCAATCAAAGCAATCAATCAATTCGGACTTTACTCTTGTTCTATCAGACTAGAAATCTCCCGTCGTTCAATTGGCCAAAACTTTCAAATTACCTTCCAATCGAATGGCAATAAATTGATCAGATCCATCAGGTATTGTATAGTGCCTACCCTGAAAGATTGCATTTTCATGTTAGGCCAATCCTTGGCGTAAAAAGGGTCCCCCCAATAGGACATGCATCTGAATTACCTCAATATATACTAACTCGTGTCTTTTTCTTTTTGTTTCTTTTCTTACTTTGTCAACAACTGGTCAAGAGAGGAATTTAAATAGGATTTTTCCTATGTCAGGTGTTTTTTAAACATAGTTACAAGAAGAAGCCCCATCGTCACACGATCTCACGGCTGAGTTTTGAGAAACGTGTAAACATGAGTGTACATCCGAAATCATCTGACAGGTCCACCACGACACCTCCAGCAGACATTGCAAATCAACCACCTCCTCTATCCCATATTCAAGTTACCTTTGCACCGTTCTTTGCAAACGTACCCAAAGAGACTTTCATCTACCCCACTTCTAGTTTTCCATATACTTATCCCATAACATCCAAGTCAACCCGGCCAGTATTCAAATGCCTCAGAATTACCCAAACTCTCAAGTACCTCATCACAACACGTTTGAGACATTTACCCCCAATAAGAAAACTTGAAAATCCCGAACTAGTGAGATCCCTCCCTTTTGCAGGGAGTTTCGATAAATTTGGGGAGTTGTCTTTGGTTAAAATCCATGAAAATCATTCATGCGTGTATCTTTTGTGTAACTATGTTTTTATAAATAGTTTTGAATCAAGTGACTTTTGAAGACACGTCTTGTTTAACAAATAACATGCTATTAAGTTTGATCTTTATCTTGAAATTCAATAAAATATACAATTTATATATACTGTGTTACTTGCGCATTCTTTTCAAATGGCCAAAAATAAAATCCTCTGACCCTTTGGATATCACTGTTCCAAAATTTGATGGCAGCAATCTCGATATCTCACGAATGTGAATTTTAATTTCAAGATGAGAGGAGTGGCGAAGAGACATCCGAAAATGTTTCAAAGAGGCCCGAATCGTATAAAAAGAAACTCAAGTCGAATTGAGATCAAGATTAAGGAAATAGAAATCAATTATCACTTGATAAGAAGCAGTTGAATGCCATTTGTCATGGTCAGTGCTATCAACAGAGATTTGTCTGTGCTTACCATAAAAGGGTCAAATCATGACTATTCAGATGAGGAGACAAAACGTTGAGGTAGCTTTTGTCGTTGCAATATGAGGCCAAGAGAAGAGTTTGCCCCAAATTGACAGAGTTCTTTTATTGTCAAAAAAGATATTGCCTGGTGGAGCACTTATTCTTATAGAAATGAATGGACAAGTTTGCCCTTAGCCTATCAATTTGAATATGTGTAAGAAATTCTTCATCTGATAAATGGAAGTCTCCTTTTAGGGTTAATGCGAAAAACGGAATGAAAGTCAGACCTTCTTTTTTTCCAACTAACCATTCTATCCCTAGTTATCCCTTTTGAACCGTCAGAATAAATTATTTTGTTTGACAACCCCTGAGGATTGCAAACCCCATACTAGGGCGAGTTTGAGTTGAAAAGAGGAAGAAAAGCCTCAATAGGTGAAAAATGATAGAGGAGCAAAAGGAAAGGAAATTAAAGGAGAAAATCTCAGTTAAAAAATAAATTGGGACAAATTTTAAAAAATTTCAAAAGATGAATGGAATGACAAAAAAAAGGAAAAGAAAATGAAAAAACCTCAGTTAAGAATAAATTGGGGCAATTTTAGTAGGGTTAGTATGAAGATGCGACCTCAGGTTATTTAATCACTTTTGAAATCTGCCTTCAAGCCTTAACTTCTAAGCACCTCATTTGACCACATTACGAAAAATCGAAAGTCCTGACTTCCGTTCTTTGTATCACCTCTTTTGAAAAATTTTCTAATCAAATGGCAAATGATGTTAATACACATTCACCAATTTTACAAGGGAAGAATTGTCATACTGATGCCATCATTTTTTTAAAACACGTTTCTGAATTGATAAGGGCTATCGGTAGGATTTGTCCATCAGGTAAAAATTCAAAAGGGCACCTTTGAAAAGAAAAAAGAAAAGAAAAAGAAGTAAAAGAAAAAAGAGAAAGAAAAGAAGAGAGAAAAAGGAAATAAAAGAAAAAGAAAATAAAAGGATGGGACAGCCTTAGTGAAAACCCGAAAGGGCACTAAGGTAGAGTTTTATAAGGAAAAGTAAGCTTGGATTGGAATGGCTGGTGACTCAGTTCATTTGAGTTTCTCTTCACGATTGTGGTTCTGTTGCCAACATTGAATTCTGGAGGAACAATATCCAAAGGGTCAAACGTGGCATTTTATTTGAGATCAAATTATTTTGGTTTCTCAAGCGTAAATTGTTAAGCTTACAGATTCATTTCTCCAAAATTAATTCTCTTTCAATAACAATAAATGATTTTTTTCATGATTACTAGGATTTTCATCATTGTTGTGTAAATAAAAATATTCTTTCATGAGTTTCATGGTTTCATTTATCTCGCTAGATTTATCAAATAACAATCCCTGTGATTTATTGAAGTTATCTAGATACCAAATGTCATATTTGATGAACATTGGAAGTTAAGAAGATTTGATGTAGTTCGCAAAACAAAGTTGGGTTTCGCTTCATCGGGGATTTATCAAATGGCAATCCCCGTGATCTATTAAAATTGCTTAGATACCAAGTGTCTTGTTAGCATTGAAAGTTGAGGAAACTTGACACACTTCGTAGAGTAAAGTTAAGTTTTCGCTACATCGAGGAAGAACGCTCAAATACTCATGTTTACACATTTCTTGAAAGCAGAATTGATCGGATGGTGGTGTCATTATCTATCATTATGATTATTTCTCTTTTGTAGGTCCAACGGTCCAATAGTATCACATTGGGGCAAATTTTTTTACAAGAAATCATCCGTTTCTATTTTCAAAATTCTACAAAAAGTATTCCACAAAAATCTTTTCAATTTTACGGCAGGACCGGGTCTTATCCCGCTGACCGTTTATATCTCGTTGGGATCGGATGTCATCCCATCAACCTCGGCAGGATCAGGTTTTATCCTGCTGACCGTTTATATCTCGTTGGGATCGGGTTTCATCCCACCAACCTTGGCAGGACCGGATTTTATCCCGCTGACCGTTTATATCTCGTTGGGTTCGGGTTTAATCCCACCAACATTGGCAGAACCGGATTTTATCCCATTGACCGTTTATATCTCGTTGAGATCGGATTTTATCTCACCAATATCGACAGGACCGAATTTTATCCCGCTGACCGTTTTATCTTGTTGGGCTTGGGTTTATCCCACCAACCTCGGCACAAACTGATGTTATGGCAAGTTAGGGTTTTATCCCACTGATCTTTTCTTTTTTATGTTTACATGTTTCAGTTCAAGGTAGAATAACTACAGGTAAGTATTTGGTATTTACGTCTTTGTCTCAAGTTTCTTCGAAACTCAGACAAAAAGAGGCAAGCTGTAGACACTAAAATTTCATTTATTTTATTCAATTTTAGCTTTATTCTTGTTTTATTTTATTTTTATTTTAATTGATTAAATGATAGTTAATGTTCGTTTTGTTTATTTTTATAAATTAGGTTTATCATTTTCATTTTAAAGATATTTTTGCCTTAAATTTCTAAAAAAGGAAAAATTCTCACAAAAATTCAAAATTTGTCTTTAAACCTTTTAGATTCATTTTTTTAAGATAAATAAAAATTGTGCAATGCATTTACAATTAGGAATTAACATCTTTTGTTATTTACCTAAATTGATTTTGAAAAATTATATAATTAATAAATAAAATAAGAAGATAAGTGTATTAGGGGATCATTAGACAAGTGTATTAGGGGGATATTAGACAAGTGGAGTGCATGAAAATAGGACAAATGTCCTCATTCTTGGTTGACAACACATGCAAGGGGAGGTTAGGTGGCTAAACACTTGGAGGCCTAGGATAATTTGAAAAAAAAACAAAACAAAACCATAAGAAAAAGGGAAAGGCTTGGCGGCTGGTGGGGTGAAAAATGGGATAGAAGCAAAAAGGCTACGGAGGAAAAAGCAAGAGGGGGCTACGGGAAGAAAAAAATTGGGAGGTTTGTGTCAGAACAAAAAAGGAGGAGGTTTTGGGGAGAGAAAGGGAACTGAGCAAGAGAAGGAGGGAGCTTGGCGGCTAGGGTTGGAGGGAGAAGTGAGAGTCTAGAAGGAGAAAAGAAAAATGGGTTTTTGGGCTGAGAGGAAAAAGGAAAACTGAGGGCAAGAAAGAAGGAGAGTTTCGGGGGAGAAAATTGGAAGCTTGAAGGAAGAAAGGAAGGAAAAGAAAGGAGAGAAAAACCAGAAAGGGAGGAAGCTTTAAGCAAGGGAGAGCAAAAGGAAAACTAAGGAATAGAGGAGGAGCTGGATTAGCTGTCGCTTGCCGATATCACCCACCGCCACCATTCATGTTGAGATGTGGTTTCTGTCTTTGATGAAGGAGCTTGCTGGGTTGCTTATGAGTTGATGTTTCTCTGCGTTTTTGCTTGCGCTTTACAGTCCAAAGCCGTTCCCTTTTTCTTGTTTACTTGCATTTTTAGGTATAGCAGTGTCTGAGGGTTCTTTTTTTTCTTATCACTTTGTTCCTAGAATCTGTTTGTTTTGTTTTTTCTCCCTAAGAGTGAGGAACCTGTCTAATGTTTTAGGGTTTTGCTGTGAGAATGAGAATGAGGTTACATGGGTTTGTTTCAAACAATGTTTTGGTCCTCTCTGTTCTATGGTATGGTACTGGCGATTCGTACAGAAACCTTGTTTTGATGACCTGTCGTTGCTTAAGGAACAACCAACAAAGAAGATGAAGTCTTCGAATAGACTGCATAATCTTTGTTTTAAATCTCTGTGTGCAGACGTTAGAAGTTGTGGTGGATTGTATTCAATATCTATTTTTTTGTCTTGGTAAATCACTGGAAAAGTACTGGTTGAGTTTCATGTCTAAATATTTCGGTAGTAAAAAATTTTGCAGAAACCCAGGAAATGGGAGAAAGTTGACTTCATTCTTATGTTTTGCTGTTTTTTTTTTCTTCCCACAATAGCCAACCAAGTGGGTTTCATCTTGTGTTTGAAAGAGGAATTGGGATGATTGGTGTTGAGTTTGCGTATTTTTTATCCAAGGACACATAAATCAGGCTTGAATGCTTGCTGGAAAATGAACCTCCGTAATTGCAGAACAATGAGGAAGAAAGCTGCGATTACTTGCATGGGAACTTGCTAAAATTACACTTTTGCCCCCAAACTTTTGAACAATTCTGATATGGCCCAGAAAATTGGAAAAACTAATCAATTTTGCCCATTTAACATGTTATTTTTCTTTGATATACTTTAATGTGATTTTTGAATAGATTATTGGTGAAATTTAGGATGAATTTTGAAGGTTAATTAATTTTTGATAGATTTATAGTTTTGATTTGGGATTTTAGTAAAATTTTAGGTAATCTTGTTGTTTAATTATAGCCAATGGGTTTTCATTCATTTTGTGAAGTTTAGCATTTGGTTTTGGTAGGTTTCACCTTAAGCCTTTAATTTTAATTTATTTCATTTTGGACCCTTAATCTTTGTAAAATAATGATTTGACCCCTCATACTTCTTTAATTCTTTCAATTGGGTCCTTGTTTGTTTTAATTTGTTGAATATGGATTGTTTACTTTTATTTGAATGCTTTGATTGACTCGATTTCGTGTTTATTTTTATTTCTTATGATTATTTGATAATTAAAGTGGTGTCTTGACCATTTCCTTTATTTTGGAGGATAAATAAGGGAAATTTTGTTTCATTAGGTCATCAATTCAAGGGAGGTACACTCTACTCCTTTATATTGATTTTATTTGATCCTATGTGCTCCAATGTGATTTTGATGTGTGTAATTGCATTTTTTTGAATGTTTTCTTTAATATTTCATTTATTTATTCACTTTATTGGTTTTAATTTTGTATATTTATTTTAATTTAATTTTTTATTATTTGAGAGGCATTTAAATGCCAAGATGTAATAGTTAGGTTATTATTTTATTTTATTTTATTTCATTTGTCCTCTTAGATTGTAGTTAAGGCTTCCTAATGTAATAGTTAGGTTTCTATTTGCGTTATTTGCTTGTGTGTGCTTGCATGCTTGTGTGATTGATGTGTTTACTCGCTTTTCTAGGATTTTTGCATCTAGATATCATGCTTATGTGCTATGTACTATATGTGATTTATGTGTTTATTTGCTTTATTATGTTTTATATGATTTATTTGATTATAATAAATTTATGACATCACCACACTAGTCCAACGCTAGTTGTGGCCCTTTTTCCGATTCCACACTAGTCCAACGCTAGTTGTGGCTATTTTTTCGATTCCACACTAGTCCAATGCCAGTTGTTGCCCTCCTTTCTAATTTCTCACTAGTCCAACGCTAGTGAGAACTTATAGACATGGACTAATCCAATACTAGACCCTTAGGGACCATCACGCGCTAGATCATGTTTGTATAACAATCACTATATTTTCATGCATACTTTCTACTTTTTAGGATTTTTTCATTTTGCGTGACATCCCCCTTGTCCCATATTTTTCCTTATATATACCCCTTATCCCATATTTCCCCTATATGTATATTCCTTATCCCTATGTGTGAGACATGACATTAGATTTGCATTTCATTTAAGAAAATTAGAATTAGATTAGGTCATTTGCTTGACTAGATAGGAAATACCCTTCGAATATGGGATATGGACGAGTATGGTTCTCTATCTTTAGCATGCTCGTATTCCCTCTATTAAAGGAAAAATTAAAGTCACGAATTTTAGCCCCCGCACCCGTTATGATGCATTCCTTTAGGCCATGTATATTTGTGTAATTATTATTTTCTCTTCTTTTCTTCGAGTCTCATATTTTTGCATATTCGTGACCTCTTCAAAAAGTCAACTTAGGCATCACAATTAATGTGATTTATACCAATTAAGTTTTGAAGGGATATTCCGACCTCCCGATACCCATTAGGTCTAGGTTTGTATTCATGTAGTGACATCCAAATGTGATAAATTTTTGGGTTAAAATAAGAAAATTTTTTGACTAAATCACGCAACTAGCTCTAGGCTAGGTTGAAAGGGTGCCTTGGATTTTATTCTTGCCTTCCCTTTCTTCAAATGTGACTCCCGACCCCTTTTCTCTTGATTTTCGCAAACTTGGAGTCGTTTAAAAAGAGTTTTTTTCTACTTTTTTCTTTAAAAAACTCGTTTTATGTGACTTGGTACACCTCAACCTCAATACCAAGTGGCGACTCCTAATTTTTATTAAAAACCTTTTTTAAACTATTATTTTTGGGTCAAAATCGTCGCACTTTAAGTCCCATTTAGACCCATTTTCTTTATTTATTTTCTAAAAAATCAAAAAAATCATTTTTTTTCAAATTAAAAACTAATCAAAATTCATTTTTTTAAAACGTTATATTTTTCATTTAAAAAATGGGGCATGACAAGTTTCCGGATGCAGCTCGGGAGCTCCTCCGGGGTGCAGTGCTCCCGCGCGACTGTAACTTTATCCGAGTAGCGTCTGATGCCGAGTTGATCCAGCACTACTATCTGAGCACAGCCCAGGTCAGTTTGAACTACCCCTTTTCGTTTACCTTGTCGTAGTTGACTTGCTCAGTCAACTTACTGTGTGCTCACATGCAGCTGAACATCTCTGGCTCCGAGCTGTCACGGAGATATGAGAATATGGGCGAGACCCTATCCTAGGTCGGGATGGCCAAGGACAAGTTGTCCAACCAGCTCGAGACTGCTGATCTGGAGATTGAATCTCTGAAGAAGCAGCTCGCTCAAGCTCAGGCCGACTGCGAGCTGGAGAAAAAGAAGAGTACCGACCTAGCCTCACAGCTGGAGAGCGAACAAAAGAAGTCATCTGAGCTGGCGGGTCGGATTGAAACTGCTCAGAAAGAGGGTCACCAGCTCAGTGTTTAGGAGTTCAGGAGGTTGAAAGGTTTCTTGAACGATCTGGCCATCCTGAACATCCCGGTTCTGGAGGCTGGATATAAGCGGGCCATGAATGACGTGCAAGCCTTGAACCTGTCTGGCTTCGACATTGGACGATGGCCGAGCTACAATCCCCGCGCGCTTGAGCAGATGGATAGGCTAGTGGGCTCTAGCTACCCGACCTCGTGGCTAACCCCTTTTTGCCGGTGACCACTCCAAAAGCTAAGCCCTAGTAGAAGTACCAAGGGAAAAATTAGATAGGACTAGCATATGAGGTAGGATCGAACTGGGTAGAGCTAGTTCGCTTTTGTATAAGCTCGCTCCTGTAAATTTTCTTTTGAATGAATAAAATCTTATTTCAACACTTAGCAAAATTTTCCATTCATGTCTTTCTTATCATACTGTCTGAATACACTTGCGCGAATAGAACCCTGACTCATGCGCGAACTGACTTCTAATTTATGCAAAATAGTTCAACCTCAACTGAATACATTTGTGCAAACTAGATGCTAACTTGTTTGGAGCTACGCAAGACAACTTAGGTCATGCATGGATAGAGTAAATGAGCTCTAATGAAAAAGTCTCAAATTCGAATTATGCCATGTACGCGGGACTTCCTCTCTATTGAGATGGGCAAACTTATAGTATCCTGCACAGTCTTCTTCCTTCACCACATAAGGACCTTCCCAGTTCGGATCCAGTTTGCTCGTACCTAAGACCCGACTTAATGAGTTCTTTCGTAAGACCAAATCCCCTAGTTTGAAGGAGAGGTGTCTTACCCTGGCGTTGTAGTGCCGCGCGACCTGCCCCTTGTACTTAGCCATTCTTATAGCTACTTCTTCTCTCTTCTATTCGAGCAAGTCCAAGTTGAACTGCATCTCTCCCTCGTTACCTTGGGCTACGAAATTCTACACCCTGCTCGATGGTACACCAATTTCTATCGAAATTACTGCTTCTACTCCATAAGTTAAGGCAAATGGAGTTTCTTAGGTGGTAGTTCGGGGCGTAGTTCAGTAAGCCCAGAGTATGGTAGGCAGTTCGTCCATCCATCCAGTTCAGGCAGACTCTATTTGAGTCTTTAAGCCGTGCATGATAGTTCTGTTGATATTTTCTACCTGGCCATTAGCTTGAGGGTGTCCCATGGAAGTGGAGTGTTGCTAAATCCCAAACTCGGAGCACCAATCTCGAAAGGAATTATCGGCGAACTATCGGCCGTTGTCCGAGATTAGAGCTCGTGGTATGCCAAACCGACAGACTATGTTCCTTCAGAAGAACTTCTGGACCGACCTGCTACTGATGGTGTTGAGTGATTCGGCTTCTACCCATTTAGTGAAGTAGTCTATTGCCACCACCAGATACTCATAACCTCCTGGAGCTCACGAAAATGGGCCAAACAGGTCAATTCTCCACTGGAAGAATGGCCATGGGCTCTGCAGAGGAACCATCTCCTAAGTTGGGGTGTGATGACTGGTGCGTGCAGTTGGCATGACCTGCACCTTGCCATCAGTTCGGCCGAGTCCCGGAAGATGGTAGACCAGTAATATTCGGATAGCATCCCTTTCCTGGCCAGAACCTGCGGGCCAACATGATTTTCGCAGATGCCTTTATGCAGTTTGTGCAAGATGTAGCCCCTCTCCTCAGGCGTCACACACTTCAACCACGGACGTAAGTATGATTGCCTATACAATACTCCATCTGTGAGCACATACCTCTGTGATTTGAGGAGGATTTTTTCGAGCATCTATCTTGTCTGAGGGGAGCTCTCCGTTGGCTAAGTAGCGCATGATAGTATCCATCCATGAGTGCACTACTTGAATCACTGTAGTGTCCGGCTGTTCATACGCTCGCCTTTTGACGACCTCTACCAGTACTTCCTTGTTCAATGTACCAAACGAAGTGGAGGCCAACTTGGAAAGGGCGTCGGCTCTTTTATTCTGACTCCGAGGAACCTGTTTGAGGGTGAACTGTTTGAACAGGCTTCTCAGTTCATGCGCCCTGGCGACATATTTTTTCAGCAGCTCTTCTTTGACTTTGTATTTCCCCAAGACTTGGTTCACTATCAGCTACGAGTCGCTATGGACCCTTAGTGATTCAGCCCCCAAATTTCAAGCTACCTCCACTCGAGTTTCATACTCGGATTCATTATTGGAAACTCTAAAGTCAAACCTCAAGGTATAAGCCAGTTCTTCCCCCAGCTCCGCACCTTTCCTTGCTTGAAGCTCCGTTGACATACAACGTCCAAGTTGGGATGGTCTATTCGGCAGCCTCTTTGGCTTGTTTGGCCTTGGCTTTGGCAGCATCTCCGGCCTGTTCGGCCTCGGTCTGTTCAGTGCCAGCTCGTCCTGTTAACTGTTCGACCCCTTGCAGCCTAAAGCAGACACCTTCCGCTATGAAGTCAGCCAGTGCCTGGGCCTTGATGGCCGTCCGAGGCTAGTAACCAACGTCATACTCAAATAGCTCTACAGTCCACTTGACCATCCTCTCTTACATGTTTGGTTTGGACAGGATCTGTTTCGAGGGCTAGTCGGTCACCACCACGATGGGGTGAGTCTGGAAGTATGACCAAAGTTTTTGTGCTGCGTGAACTAGCATTAGAACATACCGCTCAACCGCAGAATACCTAATCTCCGCCCCTTACAGAGCATGGCTGACATAGTACACCGATTTTTGGACCTTGTCTTCCTCCCGAACTAATACCGTGCTGACTACCTCCTCTCCCACCGCTAGGTAGATGAACAAAGTTTCCCCCTGTTCGGGAGAAGTTAGGGTAGGCAATTTGGCGATGCGTGCCTTCAGTTCGTCGAATGCTTTTTGGCATCAGAGGTCCACTCAAACTGGGGACCTCTTCTTAGGGCCTTAAAGAAAGGAGAACCTCGAACTGTCAATTTTGATAGGAACCTGTTTAAGACTGCCATCCTACCAGCTAGTCGCTGCACTTCCTTAATGTTTCTGGGGGAGAGCCATATCCATGATGGCCTTTACCTTATCAGGGTTGGCTCTTATTCCGATTTTGGATATCATGTATCCTAGGAATTTGTCCGACCTGATCTCGAAAGTGCATTTCTTAGGGTTCAATCGCATTCACGATCTCCGAAGGACGTCGAAGATTTCTCTAAGGTCCGCGATGAACTGCTCTTGAGTTCTGCTCTTCACCAGCATGTCGTCCACGTAGACCTCCATATTTCGACATATTTGATCTTCGAACAGCCTGTTCACCAGCCTTTGGTAGGTCGCACTTGCATTTTTTAGTCCGAATGGCATGGTGACGTAACAGTAGGTACCGTACTCGATGATGAACGAGGTCTTCTACTGATCTTCCTCAGCCATGGCTATCTGGTGGTACCTTTTGAAGACATCTAGAAAATAGAAGATCTCGTACCCCATAATTGAGTCCATGAAGAGGTCTATTCGAGGAAGAGGGTAGCAATCCTTTGGGCAAGTCTTGTTCAAGTCGGTGAAATCTATGCACATTCTCCATGCCTTGTCGTCTTTTTTGACCAGCACAGGGTTGGCCAGTCAGGTCGGCTAATAGACCTCTTGCACGATCTTTACCTCTAATAGCTTACCTATCTCTTCCTTGACGACCTCATTCTGTTCGGAAGCAAAGCTCCTCTTCTTCTACTTCACAGGTCGAACGTTGGGATCTACGTGCAACTTGTGAATTGCTAGTTCGGACGAAATCCCAGGCATGTGATTCGCACTCCAGGCGAAGATTTCTGCATATTCCGCCAGAAGGGATTCCAGCGCCTTCCGGGTCAGTTCCCTCAGGCATGAGCTAGTCTTAACCACACGATCCGGCCATTCCTTGCAGATCGACAGTTCGAGCAGTCTCTCATCCGTCTCCAGTCTTTCTTTCTTCTCCGCTGGCTCCCAGGGCTCCAGGTAGGCTGTTTGAGCTACTAGCTTCTCCTTGCCCTTGAGAGTGGCGATGTAGCAGGCTCGAGCTACCTTTGGGTCTCCTAGCACCTCAGCTACTCCCGTGGGCATAGAGAATTTCATGTTGAGGTGCAGAGTCGAGCAGACAGCTCGTAGAGCGTTCAGGATAAGTCGTCCCAGAATCATGTTATATGACGATAGTTCCTTCACCACCGCAAAATTCACCGGGGCAGTTCGGCACTTTGGTGAGACCGCCACCATGACAATGAGAGTTATCATTCCCTCTGATTTTACCGGCGGACCTGCGAAACCAATCAAGGGAGTTCGGATTGGGATGAGCTGCTTGTTTTCCAGTTGCAATTCTTTAAAGGTCTTATAGTATAACACATTGATGGCGCTCCCATTGTCTATGTACACCTTCTTTACTTTGTAGTTGCACGTTATAACCTCTATCACGATGGTCTCGTGATTATTGGAAGCAAGAGGTACCGCGTCTTTAGGACCGTAAATGATCTCTTCGTACATTTTCAATCGTTTATTCGGATTCTCTCCACTAGAAAGGGGCGGTTGCTCCGCCGGGCTACGTGACTATCTCATCCGATAGGTCCTTCTGCGATGGTGTTGATTACCCTGGCTAAGTTCTGCACTTCCTGTTCGAGAGTTCGGTCCCGAGGACCCCGAGGTCGGTTGCGTGAGTAGTTCGCGCGTTCCCGTTTATACTCCCCTCTCCTCTGGTCAGTTCGTCCGTTCCGTATGAACTGTCTTAAGTGTCGTTTGATCAGCTCTTTGACGTCTTTCTTGAGGTCACGACAATCCTCTGTATCATGCCCTACGTCACGATGATAAGCGCAATACAAACCTTGATCTCTTCTACTCTTATTACCAACCAATTGTCGGGGGGATCGACAGAGACCTTCCTGTTCCATTACCGCGAGGACCTGGGCCCTGGGCGCTGTGAGGGAAGTCCAGGCCCTCTCTCTTTCAAAGGGTCTGTTCCTGAGTAGACGGTCGAAGGTATTCTTTCGTGCCTGACCAGGTCGCGCATCCCCTTGGTCCGTGTTCTTTCTTCGCTTTTCATCCCTCAGTCTTTCCTGCGGGCTCTTCAAGCGATTGGCCTCTCTTTCAAAATGGCCTGATTTCAAGATTGAAGTAGACACAATTTGTGGTTAGTCAACAAAATTGAAGTAGACACAATTCAATTTCATTCTCTAGGTTTTGAGCTTAAAGGCTCGAAAATGGGGTCTGATTGAGCTTCTATGCTCAAAAGTAGCATCGAGTATTCGAACTCGATATGACTTGATCTTGACTCGAACCATATCGAGTTGAGTTCAAGTTTTTTTACCCTAACTTGATCGAGCTCGAGCTCGCATCGAGTAGGGTGCCAATAATGATTGAGTTGAGTTTGAATATAGTACTATTCAAATTCGGTTCGACTCATATACACCCCTATTATAGAATCTAACATTACTGAAGTAATGGCAGGGGTGTATTCATTATGAATTTATGAGCTTCTCAGTTTGAGGGACTATTCCCTAGTTTGGCCAAACCTAAGAGGTAAATTGGCAATTTGGTCAAACTTTAAGGAGGTAAATGTAATTAATTCTTCAAATATATGTCCTTTTATTCAGTGAATGTTTAAAATTTTGACCCTAAACTTTACCTCCTTTTTTTAACAAAATAAGAGAAAATTATCAAGTACATCTAAAACCTTACTTTTTTTGGGGCCAAACAACTAATATTCAATTTTGCTCTATTTATTCCTCCAAGTAACAATTGAATTCTCAAAAGCATGTATTTATATATTTTTGCGCATCACCAAAGCAAAACAAATATCTAAAATCGAGAGTCAAATATCTTAAGGTGTCATAAGAAAACGATAGAAGTTTCTTTTCTGTTAAAGTTTCTATCTAAATAACTTCAAGTCAAAAAAAGAAGAAGAAGAAGAAGATGGACTAGATATGAGGACATTAATTAAGGTCTTTGGGCCTATTTGCACATGATGACACTGGAAGCGAGAAATAAAACGCAGTGGATCTTCTATTTCATTCCTTGTGTTACTTTTTATTCGATTTTTTATTATATTACTATTTCTCTTTTATAAACATCATATTTTAAGTTTTTTTTATTTCCTTAAAATCTAATAACTATTAACCAAGTTAAAAAATAAATACAATAGTTTCAAAAAAGTAATATATAATATAAAATTAAAAAACATAGCAAAAAATTCATTAAAAAAATCTCATTTTATGCATTTTATTTTTGAGTTTGTTAAATTTTATATATTATTCAATTAATAGTTGTTGGATTGTAAGAAAACAAAAAGAATTAAAATATGATATTTGTGAAGGAGAAATAACAATATAATAAAAAGTGGAATAGAGAGTGATATAGAGAGTGAGACACTGTGAAAGTTAGGGGTGCTTCAAAATTAAATGCAAAATACCCACTAAACTTTCTCTATGTTGCAAAATACCCCTTAAACTATCAATTTTAATACAATGCATCCTTAAACGAACAATTCTATCATGATATACTCCAATCCTTGAATTGACAATTTCATCATGATGTACTCCAATCAATTTGACACTAAGGAATTTAACTAGTAAAAGCTAGTCAAAATCCCTGAAATTTATTAAGTGGGCAAAATGGTTTTCCTTTCTCCACAACTGAATCATATATGCATATTGAGCATTTCTTGATCTATGTGTATAAGTCTATTTTATTACATTTTGACAAGTTATCTAGATCCATGAACATTAAAAAAAAAAAAAAAGATCCATGAACATTAATGAATTTTTAGTCATTCAATCCTCTAGCACCTTATTAATTGGAATAGATCATGTAAATTTATAATTCGAGATCATATAGTGCTGAAATTGATAGTTTCGGGGCACTTTTGTAACCTTAAGAAAAATTCAGGGCCGTCTTCACTTAATCGGTGCTTAATATATTAACCTCCATAATTATTCACAGTTAACATTTTATTTATACCCTTCAACTACAATTTGCGTCTTTGTTGCCGATTAGAATTTCAAATCCGATCAAAGCCCTCCAAATCCAAACAAATATAAATAGTCACTTTCGATTCTCTCCCCCGCTTTCTCTCAAATTCGCCAGTTCGGAAATAATTTTTCCGTCAATTACTTCTAGGGTTTCCTCAAAATTTCCCCCCAAAATGTCGGCTTCTACAGTTTCCATCACCGCCAACCCCTCCACCACCGCTCGCCGCCGGCACGTCGAGAGAAAGCCTTTCGATTCAGTTGACTTCGCCGCCGAACCCAACAATTTCACCGCCGCTGCTACTACCACTGTGTCACCCGCTGCTGACCATGCGAAATTAACCGTCGGCGATGCAGCCCGAGATGCAGTTGCTCTGGGTAGGAAATCTTTGCCTAATAACGGACCTACTCCTCGGCGGGCCACGGCTACCGCTCGGAAACCTAGTTCAAAGCCGGCGAAGCCGTGGTGGTTGACTGTAATTACTATTTTCGCGAAGAATTTGGTGCTTTTGGTGGTTTTGCTGGGGTTGGCTCATATTGTTAGACAATTGGCGCTTAAGAATGGGGGGCTAACCGGGGAGGGTGTTAATTTAGTTCCTGGAGATTATAAGGGGAATATGGAGAAAGTGGAGGAGTTTATTAAGTCTACGGCGAAGACGATGAAGATGATGCAGGTGCAAGTGGACGTTCTTGATCGGAAGATTGGGGATGAGATCGGGAGTGTTAAAGGTGAAATTTTTGAGAAAATTGATGCGAAGAGTGGGGAAATTGAAGCAAAATTGAAAGAACTTGGTAGTAGGACTGTTGACTTGGAAAGTTTTGTCGGTCAATTGGGAGGAAAGATGGAGAATTGGTTATCAAAAGAGGAATTCAATAAGTTTTTGGAGGAGTTTAAGAAGGGAAAAGGTGGGGATTCAGTGAGTCTTGATGAGGTTAGAGTTTTCGCGAGGGGGATCGTGGAGCGGGAGATAGAGAAGCATGCAGCTGATGGATTAGGGAGAGTGGACTATGCCTTGGCATCTGCTGGAGGCATGGTGTTGAAGCATTCAGAGCCCTATACGCCGGGGGGTTTGATAAGTGGGCCTAGTTGGATCCCGCTGACCAATCGGCACAAGGTTTACAGTGATGCTGAGAAGATGTTGCGTCCAAGTTTTGGCGAACCTGGTCAGTGTTTCCCCCTTAAAGGTAGCAGTGGGTTTGTGCAAATCAAACTGAGGACGGCAATCATTCCTGAGGCTGTAACGCTGGAACATGCTGCTGAGGTGATGTTGTCATGTCTTTCTAGTTTTTACTATTCATCTAAGTTTCTAAGTTTTACTATGATGAGACTATTTTTTTGTCGTTGATTGTCAGAACGTACAACTTATGTGTGTCCTTGAATTGATTGATTACTTGTTTCATTTGAGGTCAGTGTATGCCTGAACTAATTGCTGTGTTGCCGACTTTCATTTTTCTTTTCTTTTCTTTAGTTGCTTATGGATTACTGTAATTGACTTCTTTAAGCAAAGACTGGTTGTAAGCTAGGAATGCGGACCAAATCAGATGATACCTTAGTATTTAAGCTTAGGGTAACTGAGAAAGTATCGGTCTTTGCATTGATAACCTCTCAGGAAGTATCCAGTACTGGTATTCAATTTTTATTATTATTTTTTTACATTATCAAACAAAATAGGAAAAAATTTATGTTCTAATAATTAGAGTTGGGTTCCTACTGCTCTGATGGCTTCTTAGATTTGTCTGTCAGTGCTTGTAGAACAGAAGAAAGTAGAAATTGTCAACAAGCATTATTTGTGAGACCAGAAAGATGTGAATTCTTATTTGTTGGTCTAGCTAGTACATTGGAACCAAGTTCATGTTGAATTAAAATGGTTACCTCTACTGTTGAAAATATTGTGAACAAAGAAGTGTTGTTATCTTTTTTTGACTAGAGCATGACTTGAATGATCACAACTTTCTTTAAAGTAGTGAGAATTTGGAATATTTTCTTTTCTTTTAGTTGTGTAGTTCAATGGATAATGACTATCTTCTAAATTTTGGTAAAAACCTCAACAGCCGCATTCTTTAGATTTCCATTCTTTTTGTGACCTGTTCAGATATTTTCACATGATCAATCTGGAGCTTCTTTGGTTCATAGTATGGTTGATGGCATGTGTTTTGGTTACTCGTCAGCTTTGTGCATTGACACTTAAGACTTCTATCTGAGTAATGTGAGATGAAATTGCCTGTGTGAGGTAACTGAGGATGAATGGTCATTGGCCTTTAAGATGTTGAATCAGTATTTCAGCTTGTATGAATTGTTTTCTTTTGAATGCTTTATAGTTAGTCATCACTTTTATTGGTCGATGGTGATCATGTTCAGTAGGACTTGCAATAGGGATTCTTATGTCTAAATGCTAGAAAAAGACTCGTCAAAGTATTTACAGAATAAAGGGGTGCATGTTAGAGTTTGGTTTTCTTTAAAAGAGCAAGAGTTTAACTCATCTTACCTAACAACTCTCTTTTTCCCCTATGTGAACTCCATACTCTCCGTGCTGGTAAGAAGATTCAAGAATTTTTTCCCACATGGAAAAGGTGATCGCTATAATGAAATGGATAAATATGTTATAGAGTACACTTGATCAGTTACATATATGTTTTGCATCACAATTGTTGAAGTTGACTGCTTTAGTGAAGTGGATTATAAATCAGAGGTACAGGCGACCAGATACATAATAATTTTATTCCTTAATCATGTTCAGCATTTGATGTTCAGGAGACTATTACTGTTAGTGGACCTTGTACACATTTTAAAAAAGAGCTGTATAATGATGTTAGGGATGTGTCTTTATGGATTTTATATCCTTGAAAGTCTCAAGCCACTAGGAGCAGTTATAGTTCTTCTTCTGAAAAAAACTCATTCAGATGGGGTTCGTTATTTTAGTTTAGAGGTTCTCAGTGACTTTCATGGATTTTATGTTCTCATAGAATTGAACGCTTGTAACTAGAAACTTCTACCTTCAACCAAGAATTAATCAAGAGAAAGGGCTCAAAAAAATGCCTTTTTATTGAAGAACATGAAATAAATAGAATGAATACCTTTTTGATCACTCCAAATTGACACATTCTCAGAGGGGAAATCCTCATTAAGAGTTGAGTTGACAAGAGGAAATATCTGGTGAATCTTTTTGATAGAGTGTACATTTCATCTATTGATTAGGCTGTGTCAAATCTAGTCATGTCTTGTCAAATTTTAGGTGTTTGGGTTATCTTTGTGGATCTGCCCACAGGTCACCTGTGTGTGAAGTTAGGTTGAATGTTGCATTTGATATTCGTAGTTTGTGTTAGCAAGGAAAAGCGGGAAACTGGAGAAAAAGTTGGTTATCATTTTATCTATTTGGTTAGCAGGAAGATTGAAAATATTTCTTGCACTTTCCTATATTTCATGTCCTGCAACATGTATTTTGGTAAGTGCAACTATCTGTCATTAATTCCCCTTTTGTCAATAGTATCTAATTCTTATGGACTTGGGAAAGTATACTGTTGTTTTCATGCAACTTTTTGCTCTGAGCAGTAATGTTCTAATTATCTCTGATCACATCATGTTGATGCACCCATTAAAAGTATAGTACAAAATCAATCATGGTTCATTCTTGCAGCTACTCCATTTCGTCTGTAAACCAGCTTGTGAGATTTGGAAATTCTTTGCTAACTTTCTGCTTTAGGTGAACATGTGAATGGTCACTGTACACGATAACATTTTTGCTTCTTATTTACTTCCATCTGTATTCATCTGTTTGTCATTAGTCAAGCAAAGACACTGAATTATTTAAAAATTTTCCATTATCATGTCTGTGGTGGCATTTGTACTTTGTGGATGAGGATTTGCTGTGCTCTTTAGCTGGTTGGTTATTTATATTCTCTTGTTTTGGTTTTTTCTAGACTTGAATTGTGCATTCACTTCCCTGATGGCTTTTCTGTCTCATTTCTTAGTTTGTTAGCTGCTGACTGTTTTTTAATTGCTAATATACTTAATTTGCTCATAATTTAAAGTGCCCTCGAACTTCTGTTACTGAAACTAAATTCAACTTCTGTCCTGGACAGAGCGTTGCTTATGATAGGTCCAGTGCTCCCCAAAACTGCAGGGTCTCCGGGTGGCTGCAAGGAGATTCAAGTGATCTTGTGGCTGATGCTGAGAAGATGCTGCTTCTGACAGAGTTCGTGTACGACCTAGAGAAGAACAATGTTCAAACTTTTGATGTTGTGGACTCTGCACGTGCTAATGCCATTAACATGATTAAGTTTGAATTTTCATCCAACCACGGTAGCCCTTCTCATACATGCATATATCGCTTAAGGGTACATGGTCAGGAACCCAACTCTGTTTCAACGTTCGCCATGCAATCTTGATCAGCCTTCAGTGTGCTACCACTTCCCCAACTGTTCTTCAATTTTTGTTACTTTTCTGTTAAGTTTTAGTTTTTGGGTCTTTTAGGGTATTTTTAATGGGAAGATTGAACTTTTAACAGATTAGATGTAGTTTTTGATGGAATTTGATTTTCTATCCGCTGGGCTCTGTATCTAGTTCATAAGTTATTCAAACGTGGATGTGTAAATGTGCTTCCTAATCTTTTTCCTCTTGCAGAAAAGATGTCTAATGGTATTTGATATATTTATCTATCGAGTAAATTTTATATATACTATTATTGTATACACTATCACGGTTACGGTTAGATGGATGATACATAAATAAATTTTGAATTTTAAATTCAAATTTTGAAATTTGTACATGTGTAATATATCTAACGGTGATAGTATATACATTAACAAAGTATATAAGATTAATTCTTATCTATTATTGTCAAAAGCCAATTTTACAATATGACAACCCAAAAGCAGACACAATAAAAACACGAGAAACACAAGAAAGACCAAGTAAGATTATGGCTAACAGATCACCCTCCAAGGCAAGTCGGATGTATCTCAATCCTCATGCAACTGCCAATAGATTGAAACAGACACTTTATTTAAACTTCTGTATCTGCTTCCCTACGGCGGCAATAAATGTTTGGATAGGAGATTATTTGAAATATTATTTGGAATAATTACTGTAACATTATTTATGATGTGATGTATGTGAGATAAAAAAGTAATTGGAAAGAAAAAGAGGTATGTTGAAAATTATTTTTGTGATGTATGCAAAAAATTTCTAGCCATTATTTGGCTATCCAAACTCACTCAGAAGACAAATGCCTTGCTGAACTAAATGTGCTGAAAAAAGGGGGAACAGATAGTGCAAGTCGGATGTATCTCAATCCTCATGCAACTGCCAATAGATTGAAACAGACACTTTATTTAAACTTCTGTATCTGCTTCCCTATGGCGGCAATAAATGTTTGGATAGGAGATTATTTGAAATATTATTTGGAATAATTACTGTAGTATTATTTATGATGTGATGTATGTGAGATAAAAAAATAATTGGGAAGATAAAAAAGTATGTTAAGAATTGTATTTGTAATGTAAGCAAAAAATTTCCGGCCATTATTTGGCTATCCAAACACATTTACTAGTTAACTCAGACAAATGCCTTGCTGAACTAAATGTGCTGAAAAAAAGGGGGAGAAAGGAAAAGATGATATAATGTGCTGAACCAAATGTGCTGGCCTTTTTATTTTTTTGATAGAAAACATGGCTGTACTTTATAATAGGTACAGCTAGCACAAGCACACAATCCTCCCGATGAATTAAGAGTGGTCTCCTTGAAGATAAACAATGCTCTGAAATGATGAGGGAATGGTGTTCAAAAGGAAGATCAAGTACTGCTCAAGGCGCAAGCATTGCTCTCCTTTACAAAATTTAGAGGGTGTTTCGTAGTGCACCTATTTGGTTTGGATGTGAGTTTTGTCTCCCTTTAATCTTCATGCAAGTCTAGTTCGGCTTCCCCTTTCTACAGTAGGTGTGTGAGAGACTGCTGTTATTAGATCTAAACAAAGAAAAAAAAAGAAAAAGAAGTACTGCTTGTTGATGTATTTGATACGAAAGCACGCAAATGTGGATATATTTTACAAAGAAAAGGAGTTGGACGATGATCTCGAGGTTTGAATAACAATAATGTCTTTTTGATGTTATTTGGCCCCACTACACTAAATATTTGCTAGGGGATACAGAAAATTACTCTAGGATACAATAAGAGATGATAAAATTTGATAGCATATGTCAAATTTTCTCACAAAGAATGATCAAAATACTTGGAGTAAGTTTTGATGTAAGAGACTTGCTTATTTATAGGAAAATGGTTTTTTCCACTAATCTCCAAAGCTCCAGGAGAAAGTGTCTACAAAAACACAACCTTAGACACAAAAAAAAAAAACCCACCATTTTAGGTGAAAAGGTGTCAAAATATTCTGGCCTTTATATGGGATCTAGCCTGGATCCAAGTCTATACAAACCCATATTCAGGGCCAGATTTAGTTTGTAAAATAGGCGAATGAAAACCCGACGCCGGATCATTCATGATCTATATCAGACCTAAGGCCATATTCGAAGTACAAAAAATTGGACCTTTCTGATCATGATCCGGCTCCGGATCTGGTTTGAATTTCATCAGGATCTTGCACCTAATCTAGTTTCCAGTTTGCTTTGTTTTCTCCAAAGTTAATTTGTACACTTCAAGTCTCATTTGTACAATTCAACTCTTATTTGTATGTCCAATATATCATTTGTACATTTGAGTTGTAATTGTACAATTTATCATTTCATTTGAAACTAACAACAATACAGCTCGAGGCGCAAGTTACGAATCTGGCTGTTATTCACGTTACTAGACTTGTTGGATACTCAAAAAGAAGTTAAGAACAGTAGAAGTACTCGAGCAACTGGCAACCACTAACTAATTTTCCCAAAAACTACATTCCACTTGGAGAAAAGGAAAGCAACCACTGGTCATTGGTTTTGTGGCCATAAAAAAGGGGATTAAATCCCTCTTTCAATCGTAGGTTGGGGTTCGCCTACCTATAATGAAAAAAATTCAAAAGATGTGTCAAATCATTTCTTTGATTTAGTCGGGTCTATATATCTACTAGTATCTTATATAGTTTTTTTTAGATTTTTCGTCTCTGTAAATAGGATAGATTAAGTTATAGGGATGTTGTCATTGAAGCAAAACAAAAAAAACTTGGAAAAAAGGAAAGCTTACAATTTACAAGTAGGAAGATAGAAGCCATGAAACGGGAAAATTTTTGCAGAAAGTAAAACTTTTTATTTTGAAGGAGAAGTGTAGCATTTGTACAAGTCAAGACCCAACCGCAAAATCTACAAAATGCAACTACTACAGAGATTTTACTAATTTATGTTTCTATTGAAATAACTCTATTGTAATATTAATTAAACAATATGAATTGTGTTTCACAATTTTATATTCACAAGCAATATAATTAACAACACATCAAAAAGGAGCCACATGAAATCAACTATTCATGTTCTCTATTTATTTTATCTTCATTATCTATATCAAGTTTTATTTTAAAAAAAGATGTGTTAAACATTTTCTTTGATAGGAAAAAGGAATTTGAGCACAACTAGAATTTTTTTGTTGTAGAAAAATCACAGCCAATTATTAACTAAAAGGCTAGATAGCCTCAAAATTTCACAATGGAGCAAAGAGAATTGTCGCGCCCCACTTTTCGAATGCGAGTGTGTGGTGTGTGTGAACGTGTGATAGTGAAAATAAAAAGGCCATGGGACTTTAGAATGCGACGATTTTGGCCAAACAAAGTTCAAAAGGGTTTCTTGAAAAATGGAGTCGCCACTTGGTATAGAGTTAGGGTGTACCAAGTCACCCAAAAATGATTTTTGTTTTTGAATGAAAAAAGTAAATAAACCCTTTTAGAGAACTTTTGGGTCTACGTAACCAAAAGAGGGATCGGGGGTCACATTTGACGAAGGGGAAGGCAAGGATAAAAATCCAAAGCACCCCTTCGACCTAGCCAAGGCTAGTTGCGTGACTTAAACCAATTTTTCCTAATTTTTCTACCCAAGGTATGCATCGCGTGTTTGGATATGTCTATATGAATGCAAAAACCTAGACCTAGGGGGACATGGGGGAAATTTCTCTTCAAAGGTTGAGTGATGCCAATCACATTAATTGTGAAGCCCAACAATGATCCTTTTGGAGAGGTCACACCTAAACCTAAATGACGTGAAAAAATGAGTGGATGAATGCATGCCATGAAAAATGTGCGTTTGTGTGAAAAAGTAATAAAAACAATAGTGTGAGTGGAAGTGTACAAAGAAAATGTCCTTGAATGTATAAAATATACTCCAAGTGCTAGTGGGCAAAATGCATGTATGCAATTTAAAGAAAAGTGCGAAAGTGTCGGTGTGCAAATGAAGATGAAAGTACTGTTCGTGTGCAAGTGAAGATAAAAGTGTTCGTGTGCAAGTGAAGATAAAAGTGTTCGTGTGCAAGTGAAGATAAAAAAGTGTTCGTGTGCAAGTGAAAGTGATAAAAAGGTGCATGTGTGCAAATGAGACAAAAGTGAAAGTGTGATGATAGAGTGGATTGAGAATGCATGAGCCTAGGGAATTCATGCATATTGGGTACGGGGAGACCTAAATCGTGACTCAATTTGCCCTTTTATAGAGAGGATACAAGCGTGCTAAGGCTTTAGGAAAAGCCACACTCGTCTATATCCCATATTTAAGGGGACTTCCAAGCAAATGAACCCTATAACTAGTATGAGATGCAAAAAATCCTAAAATGAGGGGAAAAGAGGTTCGAGGAGCATGCCAGATGATAAAACTAAGGAAAAATGCATGATATGTAGTGAACAGGCAAATAATGTACTAATGAAAAACAAAGGAAAAATCCTATTGGGTCTAGCGTTGGGCTAGCCCTTTCTATGAATTCCTAATGAAATAATGAGCCACGACTAGCATTGGACTAGTGTGGTGACGTACATTCATCCATTCCATTCATTCATGGTTATGAAAGCAAGTAGACATGCCAAAACACTCGTAAACACGTAACACGTAACACTTAGCATGCTCGACTAGATGCAAGAGCCTAATAAAGCAATTAAACATGTAGCAACAAAAGCAAGCCACCAAGGGGAAGGGGAAGTGGACCAGATGCTCTCCGAGCCCTATCTATTACAAGCCAAGAGGTGTACACATACCCCATAAAAGCATAAAGGGGAAGGGGAAATGGACCAGATGCTCTCCGAGCCCTATCTATTACAAGCCAAGAGGTGTACACATACCCCATAAAACTTAAATAAAAGTAAAAAGTAAGTAAATGCATGCAAGGAGGTAAGGAAAGCGAAGTAGACAGGCATATTCACATAACACATAAGATCACATAGGGTCAAATGAAGTGCAAAATGAGGGATAGGGTGTACCTCCCTTGAAGCGACGCCCTAACGTAGTGAAATTACTAATTTATCCTCCAAAATAAAAGAAATGGTCAAGGTACCAATTTATTTGGAAAAATTAAAGGAAATAGGCAAACACAAGCTCATTGAGACACAAAGTTCACAAATTCATGCAATAAGTACCACCCAAACAAATGAAAGCAAACGAGCAATCGAATTGCAAAGTTGAGGCTACCAAGGACTCCATTGCGAACGCTAACTAAGCACTCAAACCTAATCAAACATTTTTAAGAACTTCAAGGGTCCAAAGGCAAAGGAAAAAAAAGTCAAGTAATGGCTCGAAATTCAACTATTCTGAGACCTATTTGTAAAAAATTAGAACTTAATTGAGGCATTTAAGAACTCAAAGGTCCCCAAGTAAATAATAAAGATCAATTTGATTCAAATGCAAACACCTTAGAACCTAATTGCAAGAACGTGAAATGTAATTGGGCCATCATGCATTGCTGCAAAATACAAGGGATCCAATTGATTAAGTTTCCAAAGTTTTTGGGCCTTAGTAGCTTAAGGGGAGACTTGGGGGGCCAAAAGTAATTTTTATAACATTTCCATACAGTAGCATGCAACTCACGTAGGAAACATTTCTGCAAAAAAATTTCTGCAATTCGGCACTTGCTACAATTTATGAAATTCCAGCTTTCAAATGCCATCAAATCCAAACAAAACTCCCATACAATCCTCTCACTTTGCAACATGCAATTTGTAGATTTAAACACCAAAAGTCAACCAACAAACATGCAAGAATCTGAACAGTTCAGGTGACTTCATGCAAAGCTTAGGAAACATTTCTGCAGCCAAAGAGAACCAGCCAAGACTTTGGAACTTCAGCAGCCTTATGCGGCAAGAGAGAAGCTTTTAACCAAGAAGAAAATCCAGTTTCCCAGCACTCGCTAAAGGTTGCAAACTCATTCTAAAAAAAAACCTTTCATACATACAAAAGACAAAGAGAAATCTGGAACGAGAAACGAATTCATGACTCAGATTGGTCCAAGACAACTCACCCACCATTCAGAATTTTTAGGGAGATCTATTTTACTTAGCCAACATTCCAGCTAGTTTACATTTCCTGTGATTCAAAGAATGCAAACCCAATACCAAACCTTCTTTCCTTCTATTCAAACATAAGATTGGGCATGCAGGTTAAGTATGAAAAATCAACAACCCAGCCACGGAGAAGAAGACGAACACAGAAAAATGCAACGGCCCTTGTTGTTGCGGCGAAATTTAGTAGCTATCAATTCATGTAGATTAAAGTGTCGAATCACTGCATCGGACTCACCATTTATCTACCACACTCATACATAACTTCAAATTTCAGTCTACCACTGGTTCAACATGGCTATCCTCTCCCCCAAAATTATTCCATGAAATTCAGCCAAGGCACCGAAAAAAAAATGCAGCAGCTCTTTATCATTCAAACCAGAATTCCAGATTTCCATTTTTACCTACATCTAATGATGAAGCATGATATGAGCCAGGCTTAAAACAATAAGGATGACCCAAAATTCATGAAAACAGCATGAGGGAAAAATATACAAACCCATGACACTAGCTTACGGAGAAAGGCTCTAAACACAAGCTAAAACAAACCGCCAATCAAAGTTAGAAACTTTCGGTCATTTCCTCTCGGCCAAGACACCAAAATGCAGGAGGCCGACTCCTTACCCAAACCCCCAAACTTAGCAGTACCCAAACAAGAACCATTAGGTATATTGAAGCAAGACCAAAACCAGTAATAACACAGAAATGCAATCAAACAACTAAAGGCAAAAGCTTTCAACTTAAAAGGAAAAGGGCAATACCTGAATCGAGTAATGGAGAACAGGTTCAGGTGATTCGATCAAAACTTTCTGGTCTTGCTTTCCTTCAGCAATCCGCAACCCCTCCCCCAGCAATCCTCCTTTCTCTCTGGTTTATAGCCGTCAACCTCCTCTCAAAGCTCTAGCCTTTTTCTCAAAGCTCTCGGCTGCCTACAAACACTGCCCTCTCACAGTTCGTCTTTCTCTTTTCCTCTCCCCTTAGCCGTTCACTCTTCTCCTCCACACTAGCTCTCTGTACTTTTGTTTTTGCTCTCCAGCTGCTAACTCCAAAAAACTCCCTACCCTTTTCTTTTTTTTCTTTGCTCCCCTTTTCTGTTTGCCTGTCGATGCCCTCTCCAGAAAAAACCCCCTTGCGGCTCCCCTTTCTCCTTGCTTTTATATGGAACTCCAAGGCTCTTAAACCCTCCACTGAATGGTCAGGATGAAGGCCAGCCTCTGCCTTAATCCTGCCCTTCAATGGCACGTACGAAGCTAGCCCTTTGCAAGCTGCCAAAAATGCAGCTTGCAGGCCGTGATCCCTTTTTTTTTTTTTTTTTTTTTTTTTTTAAATTTTCACCTTAATAATTATAGAAATGATAAAATATAAATAATAATAATAACAAATTGACAAAAACCAGGTAATAATAATAGTAATAATAATGAAAATAATTTAAAAACTAAACAACTAAAAACAACAAAAATGGCCATTTTTCCATCTTTTCACATTTTCTTTTTTCATTTTCATTCATTTTCTTTTTCTCAAAATAACTTAATAAAAATAACTAAAGTGCCCAAAGATTGAATTTAAAGAAATAAACATATTTTTGTGAACAAATTTTCCTTTTTCCTTTTTCTCTTTTTTTTCATTTTTCCAATCCAACTAAAGCCTATTTTTCCTTTTTCTTTAATTTTCTTTTCTCCTTTTTTTGTGATTTTCCATTTTCATTTCTCTTTCAAGAAAGCTTTGAATAAAAACAAAATGACTAAAACATATTTTTGATGTCTTCCTTTTCTTTTTTCTAAAAACTCTACGCTAACTTTAAACTTAAAAGCTAAAACCAAAAATTAAAACTAAAAGTAAACAACGAATGCAAGCAATCTAAAATGAAAATCATGAAATAGATGCCACATAAAATTATTCAAAATTTGGTGTCTACAGTTTGCCCCTCTTTGTCTGAGTTTTGAAAAAACTTGGGACAAAGAAGTAGACACCAAATACTTACCTGTGTTATTGGGCTGCAAAAGATTCCAACGATCAGGAATTCTAATACGGGACTGACCCGAACATGAAAAATAAAACGGGACTGAACCAGAATTGAAAACGGGACTGACCCGAACAGAAATTTAAAACGGGACTGACCCGAGCAGGAATTTAAAAATTGGGATAGACCCACGGGATAGACCCGGATAGAAATATGGGATTGACTAGAGATAGGAAATTCAAATCATGGGACTGGCCCGAACAAACTTTAATCACGGGACTGACCCGAAAATGCTTTTGATCATGGGACTGACCCGAAAAATGCTCTTGATCGTGGGACTGACCCGAAAATGCTCTTGATCGTGGGACTGACCCGAATGAGCTTTTGATCATGGGACTGACCCGAAAATGCTTTTGATCGTGGGGCTGACCCGAATGAGCTTTTGACCGTGGAACTGAACCCGATAAGCTTTTTTGATCATGGGACTGACCCGGAAATGATTTTAATCGCGGGACTGACCCGAACAGGCTTTTGATCATGGGACTGACCCGAATAAGCTTTTGATCGTGGGACTGACCCGAGGACTGACCCGAATAAGCTTTTTGATCGTGGGACTGACCCGAAAATGCTTTTGATCGTGGGACTGACCCGAAAATGCTTTGATCATGGGACTGACCCGAAAATGCTTTCGATCATGGGACTGACCCGAATAAGCTTAAGCTTTTGATCGTGGGACTGACCCGGAAATACTTTTGATCGTGGGACTGACCCGAATAAGCTTTTGATCGTGGGACTGATCCGGAAATGCTTTTGATCATGGGACTGACCCGGAAATGCTTTTGATCGTGGGACTGACCCGAAAATGCTTTCGATCATGGGACTGACCCGAAAATGCTTTTGATCGTGGGACTGACCCGAAAATGCTTTCGATCATGGGACTGACCCGAAAATGCTTTCGATCATGGGACTGACCCGAAAAATGCTTTTGATAAAATTTGTGTTGATTTCTGATTGATGATTTTTCTTTTTGCTTTTCTTTTGACTTTTGAAAATCTTTCCAAGAAATTAATTTGCCCCAGTATGATGAATTTTTGCAATGTGAGTCCAGAGTTGATTCCATATCGCCATGCTATTGCATTTTTGATGAAATTTGCTTGCGACATTTTCAATCTGCCTTTGTTCACCGGAGGACTCTTTCCGACACCGACTCCAGTGCGAGGTGTGATTACTTTCATCTGTGCATGCAGTTTTTCTGCAAAAAGAAAAGAAAACAAAGAAATTGCCACCATCGTTTGATCCGTTTGCCTTTTGAGAAATCGTGTAAACATGAGTCTTTCGATGCCTTTATCAACTTTTGTTGCGGCAGCCGACTGAGTTGGATTTTTCAAAGCTTTTCCGATTTACACACTGATCAGGTATGAGCTTTGCCATATTGTGAAGTCTGCGTAACTGACTTTGTTGAACCTTAACCCTTTTCAGAAGATGACTGAACCCATGTATGCTTCGAATAAACCACGGGGATTGTTATTCACCAAAATTCAAAGATAAAGAAAGAAATATGCAAGAAAATTCACATGTCATACAAGAATGCACACATAACCATTTGTGCTTAAATTCTACAAAAATGCCATGAATGCAAGTAATTTGAAAAAATGAGCTTTGCAAAAGAATGTTTTACAAAATGACACAGTTTTGGCCAACAAATGTCATATTCAATTCTCTGGACATCTTTGTTCTGGAATTCAAAATTGACAGAAGTATGACAAAATGAGGAGAAATCCAAATGAACCAAATCACCAGCCGTTCTTCCTCGTGCTCGCTTGCTGCAAAATCCTACCTTGGCGCCCTTTCGGGTTTTCACCAAGGTTGCCCCCACTCCTTTTCTTTTGTTTTGTTTTCCTTTTTCTTTTTCTTTTCTTTCCTTTTCTTTTGAGGTGCTCTTTCGGGTTTTCACCTAAGGAACAATGGAAAAACTCAACCATAATCGACTCAGGAATATGAACTGAAGGTTGCTGACATCAGTGAAATGCGCTTCCCTTGTAAGATTAGGCGAAGGCATTATGGACATCACTTGTCAGTTGATTAGCAAACTTCCAATAGAAAATACGGCAAATGACGAAAGCCAGGACTTTGGGCTTTTTGAAATGAAGTCAGGTGGGGTGTTCGAAAAAAGTTGAGGCTTGAAAGCAAATTTTGATGAGAGGGGTGTGAAATAGCCTGAAATTGCATCATTTTGAAATTATTTCCCAATTTTGAACGAAACTGAGGAAAATTTTGCCCCAGTTTGATTTTTTCATTTTCTTCATTGCATTCTTCTTACTTTTTGCATTTTTTCTTCAAAACTAAATTTGCCCCAGTGTGGGGTTCTTTTTCTTTTCCTTTCTTTTTTTTGCATTTTCAAAATGAATTTGCCCCAGTGTGGGGTTTGCAATTCTCAGGGGTTGCCAAACGAAAATTATTGTTCTGATAGCTCAAAGGGGATGACTAGGGATAAATGTTTTGATTGGAAAGGAAGATGGCCTGACTTTTGCCTCGTCTCTTGCATCATTTCCTAGAGGGCATTTGCATAATCAAATAAAGAACTTCTTACACATGTCTGAGTTGATAGGTCGAGGGAATGTCTGTCCTTCCATTTCTCCTTTGAACACCCAATAAGCTTTGTCAATTTGAAACAAATTTGCCTTCGACTTCGTCTTTCATCGCTTTAGCACTTTGCTTCCTTTTCAGCAGATCGGTGGCGGACATAGGTCATGCTTTATGACATTCAGCTGTTTTTCATCAATTAGAATCAATCATTGGTAACCCTACTCTAACCAATCAGCTTCGAGCTTGGTAGGGGAGGAATTTTTATCAATGAAGGGATTTTTCAATGAAGGGATTTATCAATGAAGGAATTTTCAAATGAAAGGATTTTTCCAGTGAAGGGATTCCTCAATGAAGGGATTTTCAATGTGCGGCTTCATCGGATTCCGGAACAGTGATATTCAGAGGGTCAATAATTTCACCTTTGGCCATCTTAAAAGAATTTAAAAGAATCAAGACAATAATTAAATCAAACACATTATGCATTTCATGCAACTCCAAATCAAAGTGGAAACAAGATAAACTCAATTGCAAAAGATGCCTTCATTAAACTATTCACATATGCAAAAAACAGTTTTTGTGAAATTTAGTAAATAACAACCCCTAGATTTACCAAAAATCCCTTCGAGAGGGAAAATACTCGGCCATCCAACGGTGCAACGTGCCTTCAAGATTCTCAGATTTCGTCACTGGAAGTGGATGCCTCTAAAGTGTCCTCATGTTTGGGAAAGGGGTTTGTGTTTACACTTGGTCCTTGTCCAACCTTTCCTCTTAGCACTATTTCCCCAGCCTCGATCATGTCTTGGACTTTGTGCTTAAGTGCCCTACAAACGGCGGTTGAGTGGCCAGGTACCCCCGAATGATAGGCACAAATAGCATGTGGATTGTACCCAGCAGGCATGCCATGAAGGTAAGTTGGAGGGGGAATCACGCCTATTTTGTTGGCAACCTTCAATTGCTCATACATTTGGTCCAAAGGCCTGCCTAGGTTGGTGAAGGTTCGGGTACGGCTTTGATTGTAAGTTTCAGTGGGTCGGGGATAGTTGTAGGTGGGTCTATTTGGTGGGGGAAATCTTTGGTGGTAAGGAGGCCGAGGACGAGCTTGTTGAAAGCTTGGTTGAGATATTTGGAAAGGGGTTGTAGGCGGGTTGGCATAATTTGAGCGAGGTCGAGGATGAGTGATATTGGTGTGGTAAACAGGATGAGAATTTGAGTAGTAGGGGTAAGGGTTTGAGTTGGTAGGGTATTGTCGAGGTCTGGGTCTTGGGACAGGGTTTTGATCCCAAACAAAAGCAGTTTCCCCCTCTTGCTTCTTGAATTGTTGCTTCTTCCCATTGCCACTTTGACTTTGCAAAACTTCCACTTGAGTTTTCAGGGCAGACACATTAACAATCTTTCCGGCCTTCACGAAGTCATCATATTCTTCCAGTTTATTGACAATAGCAGCAAATGAGCATCCAGTCATGCGGAAAATTTCTTCAAAGTGTGGCGGATCATGTGCCTTAATGAAAGTGCGAATGATTTCGTCTTCAGTCATCGGTGGCTCGACTTTTGCAGCTATTTTCCTCCACCTCTTGGCATAAGTCTTGTGGTCCTCAGAGGGTTTTCTTTTTGTTCCCTCCAACGTGGTTCGCGTCGGAGCCAGCTCGCAGTTGTACTCGTATTGTCTGATGAAAGCATTGGACAGATCAAGCCAGGTCTTCACCTCCTCCGACTTCAAATTCGAATACCAATCAAGTGCGTCGCCTTCCAGACTTTCTGGGAATAGCCTTAAAGGTAAATTTTCATCATCCACCGGCCTACCCAATTTATTGGCGAACAATCGGAGATGTGTCTTGGGGTTGCCCGTGCCATCGTATTTGTTGAACTTCGGAGTTTTGAATCCCTCAGGCAATTGAACATTTGGAAAGAGACACAGCTCGTCATAGTCCAGCACTCCTTGCTTGCTCAAACCCTGACTCTTTCTCATGAATTCATCAAAACGGTCAAGGCGTTTGAGCAGCTTTATATCAACGGGAGCAGAAGATTCCCCCATTTCTGCCTTGGTTTGAACAATATGGTCTGGTAGGAATGGCTCAGCAACAGGGTGATAAAAGGTATGTGGCTCAGGTGGTATATTTGAAGTGATTTGGGGTGGTGGACCTCGCGTGTGAGTAAGAAAAAATGAAGGATGAGGAGGGTAAGTGTATGGCAAATGTATGGTGGGATAGGTGAAAGTTGCTTCGGGTGGAATAATGAAAGGTGGAGTAAAAGTGGTTTGGGTCGTGGCTATGCCAAACGATTCTGGCTCCGGCTGACTGACGGGTTCAGGCTCAGGTTGAACTCCACTACTGATAAGCTCATCGATTAATTTCTTTCGGGTGGCCATTCCAGTTGCCATTTCATCAAACTTCGTAAGCATTTCGGTCAGTTGAATCCCCGAACTTGCAGTCCCGGGTTGAGCGGTAGTAGCAGACCTATCTGACTGTTCCGGTTGTGAACTCATGTTTACACAACTCCTCTGGGCTTGATTACGGGATCGCGTTATGATGGGGCTTCGACGAGAAGCTATATTTAAATATTACCTGAGAATTTTGAAAGGAATTGTCTTTAGATTTAACCCTTGCTTAGATATTCCAAATAAAAATAAAGAAAAGGAAAAGAAAAAGGCAAGAGTTAGTAACTATCCAAAAAAATCGGATGCATGTCCTATGGGGGAGCCCTTTTTGTGCCAAGGGTAGGCCTAGAATGATGTAATCCTCTGGGGTAGGCACGATACCATACCTGATGGATCTGATCAATTGATTGAGTGAAAAATGATTTGAAAAAAAATTGGCCAATTTGGAGTGAGAAGAAACGTTTGTCAAAATGAGGACCTCGTCCGAAGGGATTGATCACTTTTGATCGATACAAGAACTTGCAAAAATGCACGGGTTTGACCTTGACGAACTTCTTATCGAAGAGATTGGAATTCGTTTTGACAACTTTTCTCAGTGAAGCACGGGTCCAAAAATCCCAACTAATCAAATGCAATGGATGGTTTTTCCAAAATCGACTAGGTTTTCCATTTTGAATTTTTTTTCATTGAAACCCTAATTGGTCAAATGGATGGAATGAAATTGACAAGTTATTTAAAATCGACCGAATTACCCTAAAAAGGGAAACATGTCAAATGGATTGAATGAAATTTAATTTATCCAAAATTAATCAGATCACCCTAAAAAAGGGTAAATTGATCAAATAGATTGAACGAAACTTGATTTATTCAAAATCGGCTCGGTTGCCCTAAAAATGGGTAAATTGGCCAAATGAATGAAATTGAATTAGTGATTTATTCAAAAATTGGCCAAATGACCCTAAAAAAGGGTAAATTGGTCAAATGAATTGTCAATTTATTCAAAATCGACCGGATCACCCTAAAAAAGGTAAATTGGTCAAATGACCCTAAAAAGGGTAAATTGGTCACATGAAATGACGATTTATCGAATGAATCGGCAAAATGGATTGGTTGAATCATCCGGCCATTGGTGATTTCAAAATTATTGAGATGCATTAGTCTATGAGCTTCTAAAATCAAATTTTGGCCTCAATTTATTTATCATCTCAATAGGAGGAATCATTTGTGAATTTTCTTCAAATTAATGTCCTTTTACGCAAGGAAATTTTACCAATTTTGATAAAATGGCCAAAAAGTGATTATTAGATGCTCATATTCCAAAAATCACTCTATGAAAATGATCGGATCCTACCTTACCTTGTGCACAACCCCTTTGGATGGTACGAGAAAGGTAAACGTGCAAGTCTCATTTGGATTATATATCCGAGACATGGGGTGGTTTATTCCTAACACGGGATCCCCTAAATGGCATTCCCTTTCTAGGGTTTATGCATGATGCCAGTTTATTAAAGCGATGTAAATATGTGACAAATACGACCTAAAGGACATGAATAATGCATCGAGGGGAAAAAGGTCTAGAATGAAATGTACTCATTGAAAATTAAGTGCAATAACTGAAATTTAAACATGTGAGCTATCTAGTAGGTGAGTCACTAAAAGAGTGCCAAAAGGGCCTCTTATCGCTAAGGCATATGAATGCAAGCCAAGAAACAAAAGAATGGTTAGTGCAATTGATAGTACACATAACACATTGTAAAGCAATCAAAGAAATAAAGCAATGAAAAAGGGGTTGGACCCCTCCCCTCGTGAATAGTGTCCCTAGCTTAGGATAAAGCTGACTCTACCCTAGGCAAGCTATCATGGATGCATGAGATTGAGGTTCGCTAATGCATCTAGACTCGATAAGCTCAGGTCCCCGAGCCTTCAGACTTAGAAACCAAGGGTCATCAATCCCAAAGTTCTTTGTCGGTGGCTCGAGCGATTCCCCAGACGTTGCTACGCACACGTCGTGTTACGGCTACCCGTCTGGGCGAATCTAAAAAAAATCCTCAACCTTCGACTAAAAACTAATAGGTTATCAACCTAAAGTTTAAAGCGGAAGATCGAGTGACCCCTCGGATCATGCTACGCACACGTCGTGATACGATCACATGTCCAAGTGGGTCGCCTAAAATCCTAATAGGGTGGAGTGGCGTGACAAGCCACTAAAAGAAAAATAATGAGGGGTAAAAATAACTAAAGCGTATGCGCGTATGCTAGTGCTCGTTTGGAGGGGAGGGATCAAGAACCAACGCGAGGCTCTAGGGTACATCCCCCACCCAAATGCAATGCAAAGCGCGAGATACATACATCCAATCAACCAAACATACACACGTGAGTGAGGGAATAGTTTGATACGCGCGCGAGGCGAAAAAGTCCTAAAATAGAAAATGCAACCCTAATATCCAAATGCAATGCATAAAAAGGGTAGAAAAAGGAAACGAATGGTTAAGTCAAAATGCTTGGACCCACTTAGGAAATCCCCAGTGGAGTCGCCAACTGTCGCGCCCCACTTTTCGATTGAATGTGTGATGTGTGTGTAGTGTGGTGTGAACGTGTGCAAAATGAAAATAAAGGCCATGGGACTTGATAAAGCGACGGTTTGGCCATATAAAGTTCAAAAAGGGTTTTTTTTTGAAAAATGGAGTCGCCACTTGGTATAGAGTTAGGGTGTACCAAGTCACCCAAAAATGATTTTTGTTTTTGAATGAAAAAAGTAAATAAACCCTTTTAGAGAACTTTTGGGTCTACGTAACCAAAAGAGGGATCGGGGGTCACATTTGACGAAGGGGAAGGCAAGGATAAAAATCCAAGGCACCCCTTCGACCTAGCCAAGGCTAGTTGCGTGACTTAAACCAATTTTCCCTAATTTTTCTACCCAAGGTATGTATCGCGTATTGGATATGTCTATATGAATGCAAAAACCTAGACCTAGGGGGATTGGGGGAAATTTCTCTTCAAAGGTTGAGTGGTGCCAATCACATTAATTGTGAAGCCCAATAATGATCCTTTTGGAGAGGTCACGCCTAAACCGAAATGACGTGAAAAATGAGTGGAATGCATGCCATGTGAAAGTGTGAGTTGTGTGAAGTGAGAAAAATGATAAAAGTAATAAGGTAAGAGTGAAGGTGTGCAAATGTAGATGAAAGTACTCATGTGCGAGTGAAGATAAAGTTGTTCGTGTGCAAGTGAAGATAAAAGGGTTCGTGTGCAAGTGGAGATAAAAAAGTGTTCGTGTGCAAGTGAAAGTGATAAAAAGGTGCATGTGTGCAAATGAGACAAAAGTGAAAGTGTAATGATAGAGTGGATTGAGAATGCATGAGTCTAGGGAATTCATGCATATTGGGTACGGGGAGACCTAAATCGTGACTTGATTTTCCCTTTGATTAGAAGGCGAAACTAGCGTGCTAAGGCTATCGAGTAGCCACACTCGCTCGTTTCCCTTATCGGAAGGGGACTCTCACGCAAATGTATCCTATAACTAGTATGAGATGCAAAAATCCTAAAATGAGGGGAAAAGGGGCTCGAGGAGCATGCCAGATGATAAAACTAAGGAAAAATGCATGATATGTAGTGAACAAGCAAATGATATGCTAATGAGGGGAAATCCCTAAGGGTCTAGCGTTGGACTAGCCCATTCTATGAATTCCGACTAGCGTTGGACTAGCGGAAGCGTACATTCATCCATTCCATTCATTCATGGCTATGAAAGCAAGTAGACATGCCAAAATACTCGTAAACACATAGCACATAGCATTTAGCATGCTCGACTAGATGCAAGAGCCTAATAAAGCAATTAAACATGTAGCAACAAAAGCAAGCAACCAAGGGGAAGGGGAAGTGGACCAGATGCTCTCCGAGCCCTATCTATTACAAGCCAAGAGGTGTACACATACCCCATAAAAGCATAAAGGGGAAGGGGAAATGGACAAGATGCTCTCCGAACCCTATCTATTACAAGCCAAGAGGTGTACACATACCCCATAATGAATAACTTAAATAAAAAGCAAAAGTAAATGAAATAAAGGAAAGGAATTAAAGAAAGGCAAGGAAAGCAACGTAGACATGCAATTCACACTTAGCACGTTGGATCACATAGGAGAAATGAAAATCAAGGAGATAGAGGTTACCTCCCTTGCAATTGAGTCCAAATGAAGTGAAATCACTTATTTATCCTCCAAAATAAAAGAAATGGTCAAGGTACCAATTTATTTGGAAAAATTAAAGAAAATAGGCAAAACATCAACTCACTTGATCATAAAGCCCCTAAAGTCATGACTTAAGTGCAATTGACAAAGCATGGTAGTTAATTGAAGCAAACAAGCAATGAAGTTGCAAAATTAAAAGCTACCAAAGACCAAATTGAGGAAATCATGTGATTGATTGGGCCATAGTAGAGTTAGATAAGAAGCAAGGGGTTAGAATGCAATTCTTCCTTTATATTCATGCATGCAATCTACGTAGGAGAAACTTCCTTTGCAGCAAATTCTATTTCCAGCCGTGGCTTCTTGCCATTATCATGCAAACACAGCCCAACAAATATCCAAACTCTACCTATCAAACGTCACTTAAGACGTGCAACTGCATTACAGGATTGAAGCAGAGAAATTGAGCTAATCATCCAAGGTAAAAGGAACATAAACAACAAAGAAAGAAGAACAGAAAAAAATGCAGCAGGAGCTTTCTTCTTCATTTGCCATTAGTTTCATGCAATCTCCTTATCCAGATTAAATGCATTCATGCCGAACATCTCAAGGAAGTCCTGATTGGTTCTCTAACTAAATAAAAGGTGCAAGAAATTGGGACAAGAGAGAGGAAAAGGAGTGAAACATGACTACTATAACTGAACCTTCTTGCTGGTTTCTGGATTCCTTCATCTTTTCTTTGCATATTTCGTTCAAAGCAACTAATAATCCGGTCAGTCATCAGCTACCCAAACTATGCAGTCCATTATCACAACTAAACAACAATCACATGCGAAGATTTAGGAGGACAGAGCATACAAAATATAAGGAACAGCAAATTTCTGCAACTATGAACCAGCGGCTGCCTTTTCTCAAACTTGCGGCAGATTCCAGCAGCAATTACATCCATTTCATCATACAAACAAGTTCATTAAAACAGAAATATTGACCCAAATCAAACATGAAATCTTATTTGCAGGTTTAAGACAGAAAAACTGAATTGGTGAATACCCAAAAACAAACAAAAATAGCAGTAAAAAAAAAAAGAAACAAAGTGCAGCAAGAATTTCAGCCACCTTAGAGCTCATTAGCGGATTGGAGAGCTTGTGGTGGATTGCCGAGAACCAACCTAACGCAATGGACTAAATATGCAAACTAATAACCCATTCAAAGTTCATTTTGGGTTGCATTCATTCAAAGCTTCCTATTGCAAAAGCCCTTGGCAACTTATCAAGACATTAAAACCAGTTTTACGGGAGTGTTTCATGGAGAAAGCAAAACAGAAAAACATTGAGAACGACATACAATTTTTCATCATTCAAACAAAGATCCCAACCATCATCTTAACAACAATGCATTGTTTAAGCCTTTCATTGAATGGATTAAACACTAACACACACGAAACAGCCTAAGATAATGCATCAGGCTACACCACAAACACGTGCATCTTCCGAACGCAGGGAAATGTAAAAATGCAGCAAGATGCGACAAGAACACGACAGATTTCACACAACTTCCTCTTTGCAAATCCAGCATGTTTACAGCATTTATGTGACCCCATGAACTTGTAAATACCCTACTCAAAGCTCCCAAACATCAACCCGACTTACTTCAAATCAAACAGCAAATCATGATTTTTATTACCGCCTTCCTCCTCCCAGAAAATCTGAACACAAAAGACTCCATTTTTTTGGTATCTTCAGCAGTTTTTATCCGATGTAATGAACCCAATGAATCAACAAACCCACAAAACACTAGAGTTCAAACTCATTGCTTAGCAAAAATTGGGAGATACACGCTCCACAGGCCATATGGAAGCTGGTAGAGACAACGGCAACCCACAACAAAAACAGAAAACTAAAAGCAAGAGTCCAGAACCTCTGGTTTACTAAGTTAGAAGCTTCAGGGAAATGATATAAGACTAACTAAAGAAAAAAGATAGATTTACCTGAGGATGCTAGCGTAATCCACGAAGGTGAGGTATTTCAAGGAAATCACGAAGACTGCCAGGATGAACCCAGAAATTATGCTTCAGCGTTTTCCAGCAACGCAGATCCCGTTACTTCAAGCTTCAACCTATTGGCCTGGGAGATAATTTCAGTCACCTACTGTTGACCAAAGCTTGCCCCTTCTCTCTTTTTCCACTCTCGAAGCTTTACCTCACTCCTTCTAGTTTTCTGGTTCACTCTTTCGGTCCCCCCCTTGCCTGATGCCGCCGCCACTTTTTCTCTCGGCTCTTTTTCCTTCCTTTTCTTTTGCTTGTGTTTCTATCCCCCGTTGGTTCTCCCTTTGCGGCTGTCTTGCGGCTTTCCTTTTATATCTAGGAACCACAACCCTAAACCTTCAGCCAGCTCTTCTATATTTACAGCCCAAGGGGCTGCCCGAAGTCCTCCCTTGCAAGCTGCAAAAACGCAGCTTGCAAGTCGCGTTTCTCTTTTTTTTTTTTTTTTTTTTTTTAATAAATACAGAAATGATAAAATAATAATAATAACAAATTGCCAAAAACCAGGTACCCTTTTATCTTCACTTGCACACGAACAACTTTATCTTCACTCGCACATGAGTACTTTCATCTACATTTGCACACCTTCACTCTTACCTTATTACTTTTATCATTTTTCTCACTTCACACAAGCTCACACTTTCACATAGCATGCATTCCACTCATTTTTCACGTCATTTAGGTTTAGGTGTGACCTCTCCAAAAGGATCATTATTGGGCTTCACAATTAATGTGATTGGCACCACTCAACCTTTGGAGAGAAATTTCCCCCAATCCCCCTAGGTCTAGGTTTTTGCATTCATATAGACATATCCAATACGCGATACATACCTTGGGTAGAAAAATTAGGAAAATTGGCTTAAGTCACGCAACTAGCCTTGGCTAGGTCGAAGGGGTGCCTTGGATTTCTGTCCTTGCCTTCCCCTTCGTCAAATGTGACCCCCGATCCCTCTTTTGGTTACGCAGACCCAAAAGTTCTCAAAAAGGGTTTATTTATTTTTTATTCAAAAACAAAAACACTTTTTGGGTGACTTGGTACACCCTAACTCTATACCAAGTGGCGACTCCATTTTTGATACAAAAAAAAACCCTTTTGAACTTCACTTGGCCAAATCGTCGCATTCTGAGTCCCATGGCCTTTTACTTTTCATTTTGCACACGTTCACACATTACACACCACACACCACACAATTCAACTCGAATCGAAAAGTGGGGCGCACAGTAAACTGTAGACACCAAATTTTGAATAATTTTATGTGGCATCTATTTCATGATTGTTTGCATTCGTTGTTTACTTTTAGTTTTAATTTTTAGTTTTAGCTTTTAAGTTTAGAATTAGCGTAGAGTTTTTAGAGAAAAGAAAAGGAAAAAATCAAAAATATGTTGTTTTTATTCAATGCTTTCTTGAAAAGAAAAATTCAAAAAATAGGCTTTAGTTGGATTGGAAAAATGAAAAAAAAGAGAAAGAGGAAAAGGAAAAACCACTCACAAAAAATATTTTTTTTAAATTCAAGTTTAATGTTTTTGTTATTATTTTGTTTCAAATAATGCTTTGAAAAAAAAAGAAGAAGAAAAAAAGGAAAATTTGTTCACAAAAAATATGTTTATTTCTTTAAATTCAATCTTTGGGCACTTTAGTTATTTTTATTAAGTTATTTTGGGAAAAATGAAAAATGAAACAAAAAGAGATGGAAAAATGGTCATTTTTGTTGTTTTTAGTTGTTTAGTTTTTAAATTATTTTCGTTATTATTATTGTTATTATTATCTGGTTTTTGGCAATTTATTATTATTATTATTATTTATATTTTATCATTTCTGTATTTATTAAATTATTAAGTTCAGTTTTAAAAAAAAAAAAAAAAAAAAAAAAAAAAAAAAAGAATTTAAAACCGCGGCATGCAGGCCGCGTTTCTACTCAGCTTGCAAAGAGGGGCTGGGCAGCCCCTTTAGCTGCAAATTTTGGAGAGTGTTGTCGAGGGGTTTAGGGTTGATGACGTCCCATATAAATAGCAAAAGGATGGACAGCCGCAAGGGAGTTTTGGTTCGTGAGGGAGAGCATCGAGGGGCAAAGAGAAAAACGGCAAGGCTAAACGAGAGAGGGGGTTGACGGGCTAAGAAAAAAGATGGAAGAAGGACTGAGAGTGGGCGGCTGAGAGCTTGAAAGCTTCGTGAGAGGAAAAGAGAAAACAACCGAGAGCAAAAAGGGAGAGCTTTCGGTGAGCAAAGGAGAGGGAAAAGGAACAATGACGGACGGATAGGAAAGCAAAGAAACAGCGAGAGAAAAAAAAGGAACCAGAGAATCAGAAAGAGAAGGAGCCGGGAGTTTACAAGGGAAACAACCAGAAAGTGAAAAGGAAAAGGAGTGAAACAGAGGGGAAGGGGAGGATAGAAAGCTGAGAGATTTGAGTTGAGAGCAAAAAGGGAGACAGAAGAACCGTGAAGTGAAGGAGGACGACGAAGCTGAGTGTGGTTCTTCCATCGCAGCGGCTGGTTTCCTGGAGAAGCAGTCGGCGCTCCACCACGCCTTGGTAGCCCAGACCATCGAACAAAGGAGAGGCCACAGTAAGCCATTTCTCCCCTCTAAACATTGAGTTGCATATATATACCTGATTAGGCATTTACAATTTCAAGTCTATGAGTTCCATGTTGCGTCGAAATTAGTTTTTATGCCTGCCGTTGTCTTGCACGATCAGTGGGGAAGGTTTGAAGTCCATTGGTGTTTTGTTCCTAGGTTGAAATTCAATAGCAATCTCCTAGCCTTGAAAAGGAAGGATCTTTTTGGCCTGTTCATTTAATTGGTCAAATGCAAATCATGGGAAAAGTCGCCTGTTTCATTCTATTGTCTGTTGTGGTTTGGATTGTGAAGCCTTTGTCTTGGTTGTTGTTGGAACCTTTTGTTTGGATTGAAATCTGGGAATGGTTGCTCTGTTCATACATCGCATGTTTGCCCAAGCCAAAATTCTGATATGCCGCTTGAGTTGAGAATTTAAGAAAGTTACGGCAGTTTGGTTTCTTCAAGTAGTTGCATTTTTCCAGAATTTTCGTGTGGTACCTTTCCAAGTTTCTGGTCATTTGATTGTGATCATCATGTAGTTTTTGTTGCTCAGTAAAGTGGGATATTGAAATGAGGAATATCTAATCAAAGCCTTGTCTATGAACCAAAACTTGGTCTGCACGATGAAAAGGAAAAATCTGGTTACCAAAACCATTTCTGCATTTATTTTTCAGAGCTTTGGGACGATGCATTTCTATTTTTTCTGGTCATTTAGATTGTGATCATTGTGCAATTTGTTGCTTAGCTTAAGGTTGTAATGTTGGGTCGAAAAACATCTAATCCAAAGCTGTTTTTGAATCGAAAATCTAAGTTGAAAGCAAAGTGCAGCAGTTTTTATTTTCGGTGGTTGAAGCTTAATTAAATCAGTCGCATAAGCTGCTTGTTTTCGTTCATTGCATGAAACTTAGCATGAAAATCCTCCAAGAGTCCCATTGTTCATAGGTGTTTAGCCATGTTGGATTGGAGTAATTTCAAGGCTGTTGTACGCATTTGCTTTGCTGAAATGCAGAACTTTGCACATGAAAATTTGCAGCAGAACCAAAAAAAGTTGTCGCATTCTCTTTGCTGTTTCCTTACCTGCATTGGCTCACTAAAGTGTCGGCCATTCAGTTTGTTAGTTAACCTTGTTTGCAAAAAGAAGATTTGGAAGATTGGTTTGGGTTTACATGTTTGGGTTTTGGAACATTCGAACCATGACCAGACAATTGCTAAAAAGGAATGAACTAGAATTCTGCCAAGCCATCTTCTAACATTTTGAACAATTTCCCTGCTATGTTTTTGCTTTGCTTGGATGTTGAAATCATGTTGCATGTTGCTGGGATAAAGGTTTTGGACGTCTTGGTTGAAATGTTTTGATCAAACTTGTGCTGAAGTTGGAGTTTGCTTGCAAAAAGTGTAACCTGCGGTAATATTTCTTGATTGCAGAAACACTTCTTCATTGCAGAACCTGTTTCACGTTCTTGCATGATTTGCATGAAAATGCTTTCTAAAAATTACACTTTGGCCCCTCAAGTCTCCCCCAAAGCTACTAAGGCCCAAAAACTTTGGATCACATACCCCATAATGAATAACTTAAATAAAAAGCAAAAGTAAATGAAATAAAGGAAAGGAATTAAAGAAAGGCAAGGAAAGCAACGTAGACATGCAATTCACACTTAGCACGTTGGATCACATAGGAGAAATGAAAATCAAGGAGATAGAGGTTACCTCCCTTGCAATTGAGTCCAAATGAAGTGAAATCACTTATTTATCCTCCAAAATAAAAGAAATGGTCAAGGTACCAATTTATTTGGAAAAATTAAAGAAAATAGGCAAAACATCAACTCACTTGATCATAAAGCCCCTAAAGTCATGACTTAAGTGCAATTGACAAAGCATGGTAGTTAATTGAAGCAAACAAGCAATGAAGTTGCAAAATTAAAAGCTACCAAAGACCAAATTGAGGAAATCATGTGATTGATTGGGCCATAGTAGAGTTAGATAAGAAGCAAGGGGTTAGAATGCAATTCTTCCTTTATATTCATGCATGCAATCTACGTAGGAGAAACTTCCTTTGCAGCAAATTCTATTTCCAGCCGTGGCTTCTTGCCATTATCATGCAAACACAGCCCAACAAATATCCAAACTCTACCTATCAAACGTCACTTAAGACGTGCAACTGCATTACAGGATTGAAGCAGAGAAATTGAGCTAATCATCCAAGGTAAAAGGAACATAAACAACAAAGAAAGAAGAACAGAAAAAAATGCAGCAGGAGCTTTCTTCTTCATTTGCCATTAGTTTCATGCAATCTCCTTATCCAGATTAAATGCATTCATGCCGAACATCTCAAGGAAGTCCTGATTGGTTCTCTAACTAAATAAAAGGTGCAAGAAATTGGGACAAGAGAGAGGAAAAGGAGTGAAACATGACTACTATAACTGAACCTTCTTGCTGGTTTCTGGATTCCTTCATCTTTTCTTTGCATATTTCGTTCAAAGCAACTAATAATCCGGTCAGTCATCAGCTACCCAAACTATGCAGTCCATTATCACAACTAAACAACAATCACATGCGAAGATTTAGGAGGACAGAGCATACAAAATATAAGGAACAGCAAATTTCTGCAACTATGAACCAGCGGCTGCCTTTTCTCAAACTTGCGGCAGATTCCAGCAGCAATTACATCCATTTCATCATACAAACAAGTTCATTAAAACAGAAATATTGACCCAAATCAAACATGAAATCTTATTTGCAGGTTTAAGACAGAAAAACTGAATTGGTGAATACCCAAAAACAAACAAAAATAGCAGTAAAAAAAAAAAGAAACAAAGTGCAGCAAGAATTTCAGCCACCTTAGAGCTCATTAGCGGATTGGAGAGCTTGTGGTGGATTGCCGAGAACCAACCTAACGCAATGGACTAAATATGCAAACTAATAACCCATTCAAAGTTCATTTTGGGTTGCATTCATTCAAAGCTTCCTATTGCAAAAGCCCTTGGCAACTTATCAAGACATTAAAACCAGTTTTACGGGAGTGTTTCATGGAGAAAGCAAAACAGAAAAACATTGAGAACGACATACAATTTTTCATCATTCAAACAAAGATCCCAACCATCATCTTAACAACAATGCATTGTTTAAGCCTTTCATTGAATGGATTAAACACTAACACACACGAAACAGCCTAAGATAATGCATCAGGCTACACCACAAACACGTGCATCTTCCGAACGCAGGGAAATGTAAAAATGCAGCAAGATGCGACAAGAACACGACAGATTTCACACAACTTCCTCTTTGCAAATCCAGCATGTTTACAGCATTTATGTGACCCCATGAACTTGTAAATACCCTACTCAAAGCTCCCAAACATCAACCCGACTTACTTCAAATCAAACAGCAAATCATGATTTTTATTACCGCCTTCCTCCTCCCAGAAAATCTGAACACAAAAGACTCCATTTTTTTGGTATCTTCAGCAGTTTTTATCCGATGTAATGAACCCAATGAATCAACAAACCCACAAAACACTAGAGTTCAAACTCATTGCTTAGCAAAAATTGGGAGATACACGCTCCACAGGCCATATGGAAGCTGGTAGAGACAACGGCAACCCACAACAAAAACAGAAAACTAAAAGCAAGAGTCCAGAACCTCTGGTTTACTAAGTTAGAAGCTTCAGGGAAATGATATAAGACTAACTAAAGAAAAAAGATAGATTTACCTGAGGATGCTAGCGTAATCCACGAAGGTGAGGTATTTCAAGGAAATCACGAAGACTGCCAGGATGAACCCAGAAATTATGCTTCAGCGTTTTCCAGCAACGCAGATCCCGTTACTTCAAGCTTCAACCTATTGGCCTGGGAGATAATTTCAGTCACCTACTGTTGACCAAAGCTTGCCCCTTCTCTCTTTTTCCACTCTCGAAGCTTTACCTCACTCCTTCTAGTTTTCTGGTTCACTCTTTCGGTCCCCCCCTTGCCTGATGCCGCCGCCACTTTTTCTCTCGGCTCTTTTTCCTTCCTTTTCTTTTGCTTGTGTTTCTATCCCCCGTTGGTTCTCCCTTTGCGGCTGTCTTGCGGCTTTCCTTTTATATCTAGGAACCACAACCCTAAACCTTCAGCCAGCTCTTCTATATTTACAGCCCAAGGGGCTGCCCGAAGTCCTCCCTTGCAAGCTGCAAAAACGCAGCTTGCAAGTCGCGTTTTCTTTTTTTTTTTTTTTTTTTTTTTAATAAATACAGAAATGATAAAATAATAATAATAACAAATTGCCAAAAACCAGGTACCCTTTTATCTTCACTTGCACACGAACAACTTTATCTTCACTCGCACATGAGTACTTTCATCTACATTTGCACACCTTCACTCTTACCTTATTACTTTTATCATTTTTCTCACTTCACACAAGCTCACACTTTCACATAGCATGCATTCCACTCATTTTTCACGTCATTTAGGTTTAGGTGTGACCTCTCCAAAAGGATCATTATTGGGCTTCACAATTAATGTGATTGGCACCACTCAACCTTTGGAGAGAAATTTCCCCCAATCCCCCTAGGTCTAGGTTTTTGCATTCATATAGACATATCCAATACGCGATACATACCTTGGGTAGAAAAATTAGGAAAATTGGCTTAAGTCACGCAACTAGCCTTGGCTAGGTCGAAGGGGTGCCTTGGATTTCTGTCCTTGCCTTCCCCTTCGTCAAATGTGACCCCCGATCCCTCTTTTGGTTACGCAGACCCAAAAGTTCTCAAAAAGGGTTTATTTATTTTTTATTCAAAAACAAAAACACTTTTTGGGTGACTTGGTACACCCTAACTCTATACCAAGTGGCGACTCCATTTTTGATACAAAAAAAACCCTTTTGAACTTCACTTGGCCAAATCGTCGCATTCTGAGTCCCATGGCCTTTTACTTTTCATTTTGCACACGTTCACACATTACACACCACACACCACACAATTCAACTCGAATCGAAAAGTGGGGCGCACAGTAAACTGTAGACACCAAATTTTGAATAATTTTATGTGGCATCTATTTCATGATTGTTTGCATTCGTTGTTTACTTTTAGTTTTAATTTTTAGTTTTAGCTTTTAAGTTTAGAATTAGCGTAGAGTTTTTAGAGAAAAGAAAAGGAAAAAATCAAAAATATGTTGTTTTTATTCAATGCTTTCTTGAAAAGAAAAATTCAAAAAATAGGCTTTAGTTGGATTGGAAAAATGAAAAAAAAGAGAAAGAGGAAAAGGAAAAACCACTCACAAAAAATATTTTTTTTAAATTCAAGTTTAATGTTTTTGTTATTATTTTGTTTCAAATAATGCTTTGAAAAAAAAAGAAGAAGAAAAAAAGGAAAATTTGTTCACAAAAAATATGTTTATTTCTTTAAATTCAATCTTTGGGCACTTTAGTTATTTTTATTAAGTTATTTTGGGAAAAATGAAAAATGAAACAAAAAGAGATGGAAAAATGGTCATTTTTGTTGTTTTTAGTTGTTTAGTTTTTAAATTATTTTCGTTATTATTATTGTTATTATTATCTGGTTTTTGGCAATTTATTATTATTATTATTATTTATATTTTATCATTTCTGTATTTATTAAATTATTAAGTTCAGTTTTAAAAAAAAAAAAAAAAAAAAAAAAGAATTTAAAACCGCGGCATGCAGGCCGCGTTTCTACTCAGCTTGCAAAGAGGGGCTGGGCAGCCCCTTTAGCTGCAAATTTTGGAGAGTGTTGTCGAGGGGTTTAGGGTTGATGACGTCCCATATAAATAGCAAAAGGATGGACAGCCGCAAGGGAGTTTTGGTTCGTGAGGGAGAGCATCGAGGGGCAAAGAGAAAAACGGCAAGGCTAAACGAGAGAGGGGGTTGACGGGCTAAGAAAAAAGATGGAAGAAGGACTGAGAGTGGGCGGCTGAGAGCTTGAAAGCTTCGTGAGAGGAAAAGAGAAAACAACCGAGAGCAAAAAGGGAGAGCTTTCGGTGAGCAAAGGAGAGGGAAAAGGAACAATGACGGACGGATAGGAAAGCAAAGAAACAGCGAGAGAAAAAAAAGGAACCAGAGAATCAGAAAGAGAAGGAGCCGGGAGTTTACAAGGGAAACAACCAGAAAGTGAAAAGGAAAAGGAGTGAAACAGAGGGGAAGGGGAGGATAGAAAGCTGAGAGATTTGAGTTGAGAGCAAAAAGGGAGACAGAAGAACCGTGAAGTGAAGGAGGACGACGAAGCTGAGTGTGGTTCTTCCATCGCAGCGGCTGGTTTCCTGGAGAAGCAGTCGGCGCTCCACCACGCCTTGGTAGCCCAGACCATCGAACAAAGGAGAGGCCACAGTAAGCCATTTCTCCCCTCTAAACATTGAGTTGCATATATATACCTGATTAGGCATTTACAATTTCAAGTCTATGAGTTCCATGTTGCGTCGAAATTAGTTTTTATGCCTGCCGTTGTCTTGCACGATCAGTGGGGAAGGTTTGAAGTCCATTGGTGTTTTGTTCCTAGGTTGAAATTCAATAGCAATCTCCTAGCCTTGAAAAGGAAGGATCTTTTTGGCCTGTTCATTTAATTGGTCAAATGCAAATCATGGGAAAAGTCGCCTGTTTCATTCTATTGTCTGTTGTGGTTTGGATTGTGAAGCCTTTGTCTTGGTTGTTGTTGGAACCTTTTGTTTGGATTGAAATCTGGGAATGGTTGCTCTGTTCATACATCGCATGTTTGCCCAAGCCAAAATTCTGATATGCCGCTTGAGTTGAGAATTTAAGAAAGTTACGGCAGTTTGGTTTCTTCAAGTAGTTGCATTTTTCCAGAATTTTCGTGTGGTACCTTTCCAAGTTTCTGGTCATTTGATTGTGATCATCATGTAGTTTTTGTTGCTCAGTAAAGTGGGATATTGAAATGAGGAATATCTAATCAAAGCCTTGTCTATGAACCAAAACTTGGTCTGCACGATGAAAAGGAAAAATCTGGTTACCAAAACCATTTCTGCATTTATTTTTCAGAGCTTTGGGACGATGCATTTCTATTTTTTCTGGTCATTTAGATTGTGATCATTGTGCAATTTGTTGCTTAGCTTAAGGTTGTAATGTTGGGTCGAAAAACATCTAATCCAAAGCTGTTTTTGAATCGAAAATCTAAGTTGAAAGCAAAGTGCAGCAGTTTTTATTTTCGGTGGTTGAAGCTTAATTAAATCAGTCGCATAAGCTGCTTGTTTTCGTTCATTGCATGAAACTTAGCATGAAAATCCTCCAAGAGTCCCATTGTTCATAGGTGTTTAGCCATGTTGGATTGGAGTAATTTCAAGGCTGTTGTACGCATTTGCTTTGCTGAAATGCAGAACTTTGCACATGAAAATTTGCAGCAGAACCAAAAAAAGTTGTCGCATTCTCTTTGCTGTTTCCTTACCTGCATTGGCTCACTAAAGTGTCGGCCATTCAGTTTGTTAGTTAACCTTGTTTGCAAAAAGAAGATTTGGAAGATTGGTTTGGGTTTACATGTTTGGGTTTTGGAACATTCGAACCATGACCAGACAATTGCTAAAAAGGAATGAACTAGAATTCTGCCAAGCCATCTTCTAACATTTTGAACAATTTCCCTGCTATGTTTTTGCTTTGCTTGGATGTTGAAATCATGTTGCATGTTGCTGGGATAAAGGTTTTGGACGTCTTGGTTGAAATGTTTTGATCAAACTTGTGCTGAAGTTGGAGTTTGCTTGCAAAAAGTGTAACCTGCGGTAATATTTCTTGATTGCAGAAACACTTCTTCATTGCAGAACCTGTTTCACGTTCTTGCATGATTTGCATGAAAATGCTTTCTAAAAATTACACTTTGGCCCCTCAAGTCTCCCCCAAAGCTACTAAGGCCCAAAAACTTTGGATCACATACCCCATAATGAATAACTTAAATAAAAAGCAAAAGTAAATGAAATAAAGGAAAGGAATTAAAGAAAGGCAAGGAAAGCAACGTAGACATGCAATTCACACTTAGCACGTTGGATCACATAGGAGAAATGAAAATCAAGGAGATAGAGGTTACCTCCCTTGCAATTGAGTCCAAATGAAGTGAAATCACTTATTTATCCTCCAAAATAAAAGAAATGGTCAAGGTACCAATTTATTTGGAAAAATTAAAGAAAATAGGCAAAACATCAACTCACTTGATCATAAAGCCCCTAAAGTCATGACTTAAGTGCAATTGACAAAGCATGGTAGTTAATTGAAGCAAACAAGCAATGAAGTTGCAAAATTAAAAGCTACCAAAGACCAAATTGAGGAAATCATGTGATTGATTGGGCCATAGTAGAGTTAGATAAGAAGCAAGGGGTTAGAATGCAATTCTTCCTTTATATTCATGCATGCAATCTACGTAGGAGAAACTTCCTTTGCAGCAAATTCTATTTCCAGCCGTGGCTTCTTGCCATTATCATGCAAACACAGCCCAACAAATATCCAAACTCTACCTATCAAACGTCACTTAAGACGTGCAACTGCATTACAGGATTGAAGCAGAGAAATTGAGCTAATCATCCAAGGTAAAAGGAACATAAACAACAAAGAAAGAAGAACAGAAAAAAATGCAGCAGGAGCTTTCTTCTTCATTTGCCATTAGTTTCATGCAATCTCCTTATCCAGATTAAATGCATTCATGCCGAACATCTCAAGGAAGTCCTGATTGGTTCTCTAACTAAATAAAAGGTGCAAGAAATTGGGACAAGAGAGAGGAAAAGGAGTGAAACATGACTACTATAACTGAACCTTCTTGCTGGTTTCTGGATTCCTTCATCTTTTCTTTGCATATTTCGTTCAAAGCAACTAATAATCCGGTCAGTCATCAGCTACCCAAACTATGCAGTCCATTATCACAACTAAACAACAATCACATGCGAAGATTTAGGAGGACAGAGCATACAAAATATAAGGAACAGCAAATTTCTGCAACTATGAACCAGCGGCTGCCTTTTCTCAAACTTGCGGCAGATTCCAGCAGCAATTACATCCATTTCATCATACAAACAAGTTCATTAAAACAGAAATATTGACCCAAATCAAACATGAAATCTTATTTGCAGGTTTAAGACAGAAAAACTGAATTGGTGAATACCCAAAAACAAACAAAAATAGCAGTAAAAAAAAAAAGAAACAAAGTGCAGCAAGAATTTCAGCCACCTTAGAGCTCATTAGCGGATTGGAGAGCTTGTGGTGGATTGCCGAGAACCAACCTAACGCAATGGACTAAATATGCAAACTAATAACCCATTCAAAGTTCATTTTGGGTTGCATTCATTCAAAGCTTCCTATTGCAAAAGCCCTTGGCAACTTATCAAGACATTAAAACCAGTTTTACGGGAGTGTTTCATGGAGAAAGCAAAACAGAAAAACATTGAGAACGACATACAATTTTTCATCATTCAAACAAAGATCCCAACCATCATCTTAACAACAATGCATTGTTTAAGCCTTTCATTGAATGGATTAAACACTAACACACACGAAACAGCCTAAGATAATGCATCAGGCTACACCACAAACACGTGCATCTTCCGAACGCAGGGAAATGTAAAAATGCAGCAAGATGCGACAAGAACACGACAGATTTCACACAACTTCCTCTTTGCAAATCCAGCATGTTTACAGCATTTATGTGACCCCATGAACTTGTAAATACCCTACTCAAAGCTCCCAAACATCAACCCGACTTACTTCAAATCAAACAGCAAATCATGATTTTTATTACCGCCTTCCTCCTCCAATAATGAAAATAATTTAAAAACTAAACAACTAAAAACAACAAAAATGGCCATTTTTCCATCTTTTTTGTTTCATTTTCATATTTTTCATTTTTTCTTTCAAGAAAGCATTGAATTTAAATTACAAACGACTAAATCATATTTTTTTTTGAATGCTTTTTCTTTTTTTCTTTTTCCCTTTTTCAACAAATTCTATGATAAAACTTAAAAATAAAAATAAAACTGGAAACTAAAAACTAAAAATGAACACAACAAATAAAAAACTAAAAATGAAATTTCACCAAAAATTTGGTGTCTACAGAGAAAACACCCAAGAAAGATTTATGCCAAAAATCCATCTCTGTTTTAAAATAAAAAATGGGAAAAATGGTGGCAAGTGTAATATGGTGAAAAAGAATAGATGTTACTCAACAAAATCTGATTGTTGTTGGCCTCCAATAAAGACAGCATGGCAAGCTCAATGGAAGGTCAAAGATTGTCACCCAAAAGCAATATTCATCATGTAACATTGTAACCCTCTCATTTACAAGTGAACAAAAGATAGCTTATGCCCAAAAAAAAAAAAAACTTATGCATTTTTTTTTCTTCAAAAGAAAAAAAAATGAAAAGCCAGGATTACAATTTAGAATTCAAACATAATTAAGAGTTTTAATCATTGCTTACAGTCAACAAGCAATTTACATGAAAGTGACAAGGCCAAATGTCAAAATAAAAAAATTCATTAAACGGATAAAGAATTTTTGACTATCAAGTGATCTAATATGACTCATTATTTTAAAAAAAAAAAAGAAAAAACAATTTGTCGGGAAGTAGCCGTTAAAGTCTGAAAATAGGACTTCAAAATTTTCACACTGTAACACATTTGTGAGCCTATGCTGGCATTTTTGCGGGATCTCTGAATACAAATCACGAGTTAGAACTATTTTTCATCAATTTCGTCCACTGTTAACTTATTTCATGTTAGAGAAAAAAAAATGAAAATAGCATGAGTAATTAAATTTGGTCCTGACTTCCAAGTGTATTTAAGGGATCCACTCATGCACCATTTACTCTTTCTCCCATTCCCAACCAATTCACATCTCCCTGAGCCCAAGCCCCCCGCAGCCGCTGGTCATAAGTTTGCAGGTATTCATCCTCTTCTACATGGAAATTTTTCTTAAGGAAAGAGATTAATCACAAAGAAAAAAAAATACCCAGTCTGACATTGGATTGGAGCAAATGTCTCAATTTTATTCAAATGTTGCAGTTGAATTTCTTGATTTTTGAGATTCCACCTCGATTGTACTTAGGTTGCCCTGCATGCCATCCCCATTTGGTAAGATTAGAATTGATTTTGAGGAATTTATCTTGATTGTTTAGGGGTTACAGACTTATATGACAAAATCCTAATTCAGGTAAGCTGTGCATGTATTGGATTTTGATTGAAATCCAATTCCCACTGTTTGAAATACATTTCTGCGCATGATTTTTTTCATAGGATCTATTTATCTTCATCTGTTTGTGATTGTTTCTGCACATGAGTTCTTATAGAATCTATTTATCTTCATCTGTTATGTTGATCATCCTGGCAGAGGATCATGGTTTTGCTAAATCAAGACTCCTGTTTCATTATTCAAACACTTTTTTTTTAAGCCAAGTTTGACTTGTTCCATTTTTTTCCCTCCTCCATTTTTTCCCCTGTCATCATGCTGTAATCTGCAACTGTACCTGCCCTGGTCTAAATGTTGTCGTTGTTTTGGGAGTTTCACTGCAGAAGAATTGAAGAGGAGAAATGGAGGGATTTCTAAAGATCCTTTGTCATCAGAGAATAAATAATTTATTTGTTTATTTTTGTCGAGCCCTTGAAAAATGCGGGAAAAAAGATCGTTAGTTTAAACTTGCGGATTTCCCAACTTTGCCCTTGCGGAACTATTGGAATATGATGCAACAAAATAAAGGGAAAATCGAGTAACTTCTTCTTTTCTTTTCACTGCCAAACTAACGAAAGGAACTTGAATTTGTTCTCTATCCTAGAATTCCCAAATAGATGAATTTTGATTAGATGGGAAGGGGTAACGAACAATTAACAAACTCAACAAATGAACAGTGGTATAGATTGACATCTAATGACGCAGTTTTTCTCATTTTTGAATGATCATGAATAATTGTAAAAAATTAGTTTACTTTCTTGAAAAATGACTAGTGATAAGGGCCCACCCGAAGTATGTAATTTAGGAACAATCATTTTTTATATGAAAGAATTTAGTATAAAATTTTCATGAACAAAAAAAAAAAAAAACTTTGATCTTTTAAAAATTTTTTGAATGAAATTTTAATTAATTTGGTGGTTACATTTTTGCAAATGGTTATGGGTGAAAATTAGTGTGATTACATTGGTTGGTAATATGTGATTAGATGGTAAAGTTATAATTCAATGATTGTGAAAAGTTAAAAATCTAAAAAGTGACCAAAAAAAAAAGTTCACTGCAAATTCAATGCTCTCCCTTTATATATAATATATATAGTATAGATAGTTTTGACGTTTACATGATTATCCAAGTCGTGATTGCGCCATTCTACGCTACTAGTCCGACTAGATGTGGATAATTTTATTTTTTTTTAGAACACTTTTCTCGCTTTAATTTCAATTTTTGCTTTTTTTTTTGAAGAAAAAAAAAAGTATATCTAAACTTGAATTTTGAAGATCTTATTCTAACGTTATTCTTTCTACTGCAGGAAGTGTTACTAAGGTTTCTTTTGATATTTGTCCATCATGGAACCAGGTAGTCTTTACGAATTCACTAAGCTCTTCAATCAGTACCCTTTGACACGGACTACTAATGAAATATCAATGATTTCATTTTGTTGGTCATTGACAGGGAACGAGGTGCAACCTAAGACAACTCGGAAGGATGCGAACCTTAATCACTTCTCCCGGCTGTCTGATTCGATCATTCATCACATCTATTCGTTTTTACCCACCCGAGATGTTGCCTGCACCTCCATCCTGTCCAAGTCCTGGTATCGTATCTGGACCCTTTATTCATTTGTTGTCTACCATTTTATCTGCACTTCGTCGGACCAGGTCGAAGAACAAGAAGAAAAAGGAGTAGGATGGGTTCAAGAACGTGGTGCAGAGGTTCCTGGTCCAACGTTTGACTGTACTGGCAGTGGCAGCAGAAGAGGCGATTTCCTGTCAATGGCAGGAAAATTCATCAGACGGCGCTTTATAGAAAACTTAAATATACAGAGATTCCAATTGTACATTGACTGCCCTAAGATGGGCTCACTGGCTCGAAGATTGGATCTATGGATTGATTATGCAATGATGAGGTCTGTGCCAGAGCTTGTTCTTCGCATTGACTGCTTCACCAGTGGTAAAGATGTTGGTCATCGCGTTAACGCTTTTTCGAATCGTCAAAGGCTCCATTATGCTATACCTCAATTTGTTGTTGAAGCTAGGTGGCTAAAAATTTTGGGCTTGAGCGGTTGTAGATTTACGACTTGTTTGGACATCAAACTTCCCCAGCTTCAGAGCCTTTCATTATGTCATTCCTGCTTTGATGATAAGTCTCTATTGGAAAGGTTTCTCCTTGGATGCCCACTGGTTGAGTATGTGAAGATATCATACTGCAGTTGGATGGACAAACTTCTCTCTGTCCCGAACTTACCTGAATTGAAGGATTTTGAGTGTTTGTTCTGTGATATGGTTGACATTATTCAAATCAATGCAGCTAAGCTTCGTACTTTCTCATTTGCGACATTGAAAGAAGTCAAAGAACTTTGGCCATTGACCATTGACTGGACAGCCTGTGCTACAGCACTGAAGGAGTTGAAGATATATGCGAATGGTGCCGCTGACATAGATATGTTAGAGACACCGATATCTCAGCTTCTCTTTCTTGAAACATTGGATATACGCGGCTGCAAAAGTTATGCGGGTTTCAAGATCTCAAACCAAAATCTCAAGAGATTGATCTTTAGAGATTGCAGTCACATGTCAGCTACTCAACTTGATGCTCCAAAGTTAGAGTTGCTTGAATTCAACAACTGCGATAAACCTTTTCTTCCTTGCAATGCGTCGAAAAAACTTCAGATTCACTTTAGTTTGTTCTTTAGAGGACATTCAATTGAGTGGCTTTTGCGATTGAAGTATTTTCACAGGACGTTAGAGCATTGGGAAGATTTGAAACTGATCGTCTATCCTGAACATCAGGTACTACACTTCTTTCTTAACCACTTAGCTAAGGTTCCGTGAATATGTTTTTGTTGCTTTACTTGGTTTGAGAGTTATATGTGATGCTATTCGACAATGGACGTAAAAATCTTTACCCCTCCCTTTTCTCTCTTCTCTATGCATGGGTTTCTGAGTTTCAATTCTTTTGCAGATGAAGATTACGGATGAGCTGCCAATCAAGGTTTGGTCTTCTATCCATCATCTAGCTCATTAAATATTCTTTTGAATCTATAATGTCCCCTTTAATTTTTCTTTTCAAACTATACTTCCCAATGGAATTATTCTTGTGCAGGACATGGCCATTCATGACAGACTGAGTAGGGTAAGCTGTTCTTACCTTTTAATATATAAATTTAGATTAGTGATGCCCTCTTTATCGATGTATTCAAACTGCAATCCTGTGAACGTATGATTTGTAGCATGCAAATTAAATAACTTTTGTACACATTGAAAAAAAAATTGTTTCATTGCGTCGCATATTTACTCAGATTAGCTCGACCTGTGTACTAACCTTCCTTTGCTGATCATTTTCTTACCTACATGTCAGTTTGTACTAGAAAAGGCCAGGGAACTTAGCAGTAGTCCGGGCAAAGACCAGAGGCTAATCAGTTGCGAGCTGGATACCTCTGAAGCAGTTGACTATCCACCGGATCCAGGCGCAGAAGTCTTTAATGTGAAACACTCAAGTCCTGGCAGCAAGGCTTCTAAAATAACATTCTTGTGGAAGTATGATGCTTCCCAACAAAGGTTTATACTGTAGTCCAAAACTTTGGCTTAGAATTTCTGGGATTTGAACTTCATTTTTCAGCTTGTTTTGATGTTTCATCTTTAACTTGTGTATTTAAGTTTTCTGGATTGGTACATCACTTTTCATACTATCTTTTTTTTTTTTTTTGTTGTTTCATATTTGACTTGTATGATTGTATCAACTATTTAGATATAAGCACGTACAATTCTTCATTTCAAAGTGGTATGTGTTGGTATTGATGGCTGAAAAGAAAGAATAAATTCTTGAATTATGATGAAAAAAAAAAAGAGTTTCTACAGGCAAGGCTATTGGCAGAGGCGTTTCTAAAATGAGGTCGTTTGCATTTGTAACTTACTTAGCTCGCATTTGTCGAATGCGAGCTAGGATACATTTTTTAAAAAAACCTCGCATTTCTCAGTCTCTTTCACCTAAACCCAAAAACAGAGCTCCGTTCTTTACATCAAACATTCGGCATTCAAATCCATAAGCAGAGGGGCAGAAATCGGAACGAAACTTTGCACATGCACATCCAGCTCACTCTCTCGTCTTTTGCTTAGCTAGACACCAGTCCAAGCTTCCAAGAGGAAATTGCCCAAAATCCCTCAATCTCTTTCTTTCTCGTCGGTTGTTGTCCACCATTTTTGAGCTTCCACCAGACGCCATTTGCACGCCAACCAGCTGCCATTTCTGCCTCAGCAGTCATCCCCAACCAATTTTGTGACCCTTTGCGCTGCACATTTTCTTTTCCCTTTGCAAATGGCTTTCAAATTCGTGGCTGTGCTCTGTAGCTCACAAACAGCATAAAAGGTATGAACTTTTGTTGCAAAGTCTGATTTTTATGCGTTTTATATTTATTTAATACTTTAATCCGATGTAAAGTTCAGATTTGATGTCAATTTGCATGTAAATATCATGTGGGTTGTGCTGCTTTTTCCATTTTTTTCTGTCGAGTCTGAGGAAATATCTTCTGGGAGGGGAAATCCTTGGGTCAAATGACCCACTGCACCCCAGAGCCAGAGTAAACGTAAATACAGAAAGAAAACCACAGAGACAGGTGTAGATAAAATTAGTGGTATTTGCATATAACTTCACAGCTAGTCCTGCATCATTTTCTTTTGAGTTACCGATAACTTTGACTTGGTTCTAGTGTTCATGTGACCAGCCATTTGGCATTTTTGCATGATACCCGTATGTTGGATTTCGTGATTAGCATCCACGGTATTGGCATTGCTATTTATAACTTGGCAATTTTGAAAGTTTACTAGCTGGCAGCTTAATATACGGTTAATGCTTAAAATATGCTGAATCAATTAGGATTCTCTTAGTGAATCGTCTGTTTGTGGCATTCTAGTGGCTAAGTTAAGTTGTCCATCTTTTAGTTTTGTTGTATTGCTGTTTCTTCAGTACCTTGATGGGTTGTAATGCTACCAGACCAGTAAGGTTTTCAGGTTCTAGTTCATGCTTTTGTAACCCCCTCACAACAAAAAAAAAAAAAAAAACTGCTATTAGCTACTTACTATTAAACGATGCAATTTGTTTTACCTTTTTAAGTAGTGGTATGTATTAGCTACTTGTTTTGAAGTTTTGCTTGTTATTGAGAAACTATGTATAGTTTTGAGATGCAACCTGTAGGTCCTTGCACCATATATCTAGTCTTACAATTCTGAGTTATCACTGTTAACAATTCTAGATCATCAACATTTGCATAATGAGGCTCGCTTAGGTAATACACCTAAATAACTGTTTTGCCTGAATAGAAACCTTGAGGTACCCAGTCCATTTGCTATTTCAAGACACACTGCTGGCACAGTGGTCTTTCTTTCTGCAACATCAACCTTCTTCCATCCTAAATCTGATCATAGGGTCCATCATAATATGATTAGATTTTGAAGAATCTAAATATTTTGTACTTGCATGTAGGCTTATGAATGCATGGAAGTTTTGATCCCAATCTTAGTTAATTGTGAGGGCAACTGTGAATTTTTCTTGGTTGAGGAGCTAGAATGAATATACCCATTCCGGACTGTACAACTCCTCTGTTTTTATTTTTATTTTTTAAATCTGTTCATACAATCAACCATGGAAAAAATTGCTAGCTTGGTAGAAGCAAGAGTTGGGGATTGGGGCATACAACCTGTATAAGGGTCACTTTTTTGAAGAAATTCTAATGCCATGAAGTTTGAGTTTGACAATGGCATATTAGTTTCTAAAAAGCAAAAGAAACAATGGCATAATTTCTAGTTCTTGATGATGGCATATGGAGAATATTCTAGAAACCAACTTAACCTCTAGGACTTCTTGCCATATGGAGAATATGCTAGAAACGAACTTAACCTCTTGGACTTCTTAGCATTCTATTCATTTTCGGTCTCACTTGCGTAGTTAGCCTTTTAGTTCTGCCACCTAGTTAAATTATTGCAGAATGCCTTGCTTTATGTTACCTTAGCAACAGGGGTTAAAATGATCTTGGTACATCATGGACGCCAATCCAATCCAAAATTCTTGAACCAAATTGAAGAGTTTATTTCTTATAGCTGTCATGAATTTTCTGGTGTTTGAAGCAAGTGATTGTAAATTGTATGCTTAAAGTGTTTGACTTTTCCTTATAATGGAATTTATGGTTGGATAAGCATCTAGAAACATATTAACTTGATCAGAAATTTCACAAGGCTTGTAGGTGGAAGTTTATGTTGGTTTTTGAGATAATTGAGCTGATCACTTCCTGTACATATATCAGGAAATTGATCAAGGCTGTGTTGTTTTGTGTACATCAATGTTTGAACAGAACTTATAACAGGTTCCATATACAGCTTGACTCGCTTTGGTTAACACTCTGCTTAGCAAGTTGTCATATCCATATTGTTGGAGATGGAGGAGCTACGGCAACTCTCCCAAGCATTTATATCAATTTCACAATGTTTCCGGGAGCTAATCATGTCACGGATCATTTATCTAAGAGGGCTTCTCATAGCTAAGCCTTTCAAATTTCATGGATTTTGGATGTCTCACAATGATTTCCCTCAGCTACTTCATAAGGCATGGCGTACTGAATTTCAAGGTGACCCTATGAGGACTTTCTGTTTGAAACTGAAAGAGGTAAAGAAGGCATTAAAAGAGTTAAATAAGAAAGAATTCTGGGATATCTCTGCCAAAACTATTCATGCACAAGAGGCTCTATAGTCTGCTCAATTGGAGTCTAGTTCATTGTAGTAGTATTATTGTATAGCTTAATTGGTTGTAGAAGTACTTTTGTGTAGCAGATTCCTCTGCTCTTGTGTACATTCATGTTCTATTCAATAAAATCCCTTTTTACGTAAAAAAGAAATCTTGTCATAGCTGATACACACTTCCGTGGACTCTCTTCTAGCTCTAGCTCGATGATCATTTTCTTTAGATAGAGCATAGATGACTTCTTTCAGAAAGCGTGCTATTAGATGGTACATATGTGTTTACATAGATTCTTTTTAGCTAGCCATTTCGTAGTAGTTGTCATGATTATATTCAGGTCACGTATGCTCATTCCAAACTCTTGTAATGTTTATTTACTTTATGGTTTAATAAAATAAAAGGTTAGCATCCCTCATCTATGAATGGAGTTTGCCATTAAAAAAAAAAAAGCAGAGAGAGAGAGAGAGAGAGAATGTCCCTTTCTGTTTAACCGTGGAAAAAGAAAACAATTTAGTGAAGATTGATAAGAAAAGCAATGACTTCTTCAGTGATTATTAGTCGTATTTTATGCGATATTGAGGATGATATGGCATTTGGGGTGCCAATTTTGTTGAATTACTGAAGTATGTGGAAGCATCTGTCCAATTAAGTAATATTAGTGCTTAGTTAATATCTTCTTTAAACATTACATAAATGCTAAAATAATGATTTACTCTTGATTATATCAATTATCATTCAGTATGGTTTTAACGTGAAATTCAAGATTAATGGATTTTTTTTTGGCAATCACTTAATAACCTACAAATTCGTCCTCCATAATTTTACAAAACAAAAAACAAAATTCACACTCTAAAAAAAATAGCTTGCTTAATTTTGCAAAAAAGAAAAGAAAAGAAAAGAAACGCAAGAGCCTTGGATTGAAATATAAATGGCTCCCTGCCTCGCATAGGTTAAATGCGAGTTCCATGACCTCGCGGCTGACAAATGCGAGGTTACTTGACCTCGCATTTGGCAAATGCGAGGTCTGAAGTAACTCTCTTTTTTTTCCCCTTTTTTGGATTGAAAATTCAAGGGGACATCACATTTGTCAAATGCGAATGCATTCAGTTGTCAAATGCGAATGCAGACCCCTTGACGGAAGTCTACACTTAAAACACTCATTTTGCAGAAACTTTTTAAAATTCATCATCAAATTGGAAATTTCTC
>NW_020862843.1:0-25597 GCF_003713205.1 Coffea eugenioides | reverse complement strand
TGATTTGTTAAATGTGAAATGCCATGATTTCAATGCTATCTGTTTGGTACCTCATTGAGCGCAAGCTCACCCCTTTCTGTTCCTTTTGTTTTCCTTACAGGAAAAATTTTGCCCTTTTGGTCTGGATTTGACAAATGGCTGCCAAATTGAGCTAGTTGAACATATCTTTTGTATAGCTCATGTATTAAAACCCTAAGTATACTTTTGGGGCGTTTTCTCTTTTGATTTGGCAAACCGTGTATATGTATTAACTTTTGAAAACTTTTGTATGTCCTTTTGGATTGTAATCGCTAAAGTTCAGATGTGAATGTTTGCGTGCTCTTTCGGTTGGGTTTTGACGGATCGGTTACTATTCATGACCGACTCCGGATTTCATTTTTTTATTTTGGGTTATTTTACCATTTTGACCTGTTTACGCTCGTTTATAAGTTCCGGATCGCAATAGATAGCTCTAATCTGATCCGTAGTCCTGGCGAGAGCTGGGCAGGCAGTCCGCTAACCCCTTTGGTTCGCCTTAGGGGAAAGTGGGGCTGTTACAATTGGTATCAGAGCCACATCGCGTGGTCTCTGCGCGGAGCGAGCTTGGGGCCAAGGGTTGTTATGGTCCTGCTTGTGGTGAAAGTGTTTAAAGGTATCAGTGCTCTTTTGAGCGTAAGCTATGAACTGTGCATGTCATTAGTGTAAGGATCATTAACATGGGACATGAGGAAGTTAAGTATGTATGTCGGGTAGGAATCTTTAATAAGGATGATTTACGCTTGGGACCGGCCTGCTCGAGTTGTGAATTATCTTAGATGGGATTCTTGCGCCCGGATAAGAAAGATATGAGGGCCTAGGTTAGAAAGGATTTGGTGAACTAGAAAGGCCATTCCTCGGTGGATCGTTTATGTTTGTACTTGACTTAACTGGCTGTATATATGATAAGGAATTTCGAGGACGAAATTCTTTTAAGGGGGAGAGAGTGTGAGAACCCGTAACTTTTCCATTTGTTAGGTTTTATAATCTTTCTAGGCTTTCTTATTTTCAATGGCTTGTTTTCTACACTTTCTGTATCCGGAAAATTTTCTAGATAAATTTTATGAGCAATTATAGTTTTTAGATAATTTTTCTAGTATTGGAGAGTTTTTAGAAAATTAAGAATATATATTGGACGTGGGACCCACTAGTGCGAAAAGTTCGGAAAAATTCGGCCAATAAGGTTAAGTTTCGGATACTGTGTAAAATTTATCGGGTGTTAAGAGATAAGTAGAGAGTGAGATTGATTGATGTGAGAGGAAAAGAAAGATAAGATTGCATTAATGTAGGTGACAAGTGTCACCCTCTTAGTGGTTTGACTTAAGAGTTACTATTCACTATTTTGACTTTTGACCAAAAATTGGTTAAATATCTCAAAAATGCACAAAAAAATTACCATTTCTTACCTCTTGTTGGCCGAACCTCTTGTGCAAGGAAGGAAGAAGAAACTCTTAAAGTTCTAACTACTACTTGGTGCAAATCACCCAAAAACATTTGCTTACATCCATTTCTACTCCATAAAAATCTTTCTAGTTGGTGATAGAGGTTGTTTGGTGAAGTTTTCTTGAAGAGCTAGGGTGGTCTACAACTTCTCTTCTCTTATTTCTTAGGTAAGTGATGATTAAACATTCTACTACACTTATTGATGCTTATATGGTGCTTAATGGGACCTAAAGTGATGGATTATGTGACTTGTTTCTTGATTTGAAGTGTTTTGGTGAAGTTTTCAATTTTATGATGAATTTTCTGGTTCATATGATCTTGATGGTGTGGTTGTTTTTGATGGTTGGTAATAAGGGGCTTTAGCTCTAGTAGGTGCATATGATAGGAAATTGCAATCAATTTTGAATTTGGAAGAATTTCTGGAAAATTAGGGTTCTTGGTTGAACATTCTGTCCGAAATTTTAGGTCATAGATAGAGGCCGAATTGGACTTTGATCAAAACATGAAAGTTGTAGGTATTGATGAGTATGAAGTTCCTACAAAATTTCAGGGTATTTGGAGTAGTATAGAGAGAGTTATGCCATTTTTACTGTTGCTGTTTTTGGTGAACAGAATGTGCGGAACTGCGATAGTAATTTCCTATCTTGACTGGATTTGGTTTGGATTTTGAAGTTGGTGTCTTCTGATGAAATGTTACTGTATGTCTTAGCTATCATATGCCTTTGGAATTTCGGCATTTGAACATGTATATACTGAGTTATAGTAATTACAGATTTGTGTGATTTGCAAACCTGTTTTGGGAATTCTGGTATAGTATTTTGCATATTTGACCTAGTTGTGTTAGGAACTGGATTGAGTGACCTTCTACATTGTTGTAGCTCTGTTTCTTGGCTTCGAAACGGTGGGTCTTACACCCCCATCCGATAATCGTAGTGAATTTGACCCCATTACCGCAAAATAAGGGCAAAACAGTTTTTCTATTTGGGGCCAAGACTAATGCTATTTCTAATTTCTGGTTTGCTATCATGCTTATTTATGCATATGAGACCCTATTGGGGTTGTGTTCAGCATTGTTTTATGACTCGTCGTCGAGTCTCTCTTAGGGCTTGCTTTCATTTTGGTTGTTTCCTAGCCAACTTTTGTACTTGTACCACTTTGAGCCCTGTACGGCTTTTGGGAAATGAGATGACCTTTGGTGTGAAATGTTGGGGCTGATTTGAGGAAATAATGAAGCCTTAATGGCTGGAAAAGTAAGAAATTTAGGGGAAGTGCTGCCCGATTTTCTAGGCCGTTTGGTTCTTTTAAGTTGGATTTGCCTTTTGGTAGAAATGAAAGGGCTTTTGGGTTGTTTGCGCCTAGGTCTTCATGCTACCTTTTCGTTTCCAAGGGAATCGTGTTTTTGCATTCTTGCACTAGTATTTATTTGGCAAGGCGTACGACGTGTAGTCGAGCCTCACATGTGCATTCTGTTTACTCGATTCTGGAAGTAAAATCTTCAATTGGTTTATTTTGGTTATTTTAGGGTTTCTTGGCGATTAAGGCCAATCTGAAGTGAAAACTTTTGAAGTTGAGCCGGTGAGTGTACCACTCCCCTCCATTGCTATTTAACTTGATTTCTGCTCTGCAATCTGTTTATTTGTTCGAGACGAGGGTGTACTTTATCACACTCGTTCTCTAGTCTGTTCATATGCCAATTTACTATGCAAAATTTGAATCTGTTATCTGTGTCTGCATCTGTTCGGATTTCTATGACCTATGAGCTCAATCCTGTGGCTAAGTTATTCGAGTCGGGCCGGCAAGGGCCTGGACGATTAGATAACAAACCACGGTAGTCTGTTCGGGGATTTTGGGTATTGAGACCCTTGATTCCGGGTATACTCGAGTATTACCATTTTGTTCGTTTGAGGTGAGCGGGCCCGGTAAAGGGGTGTTTGGTGGACGGAATTCGGTGATAAGAGGGGTCTACGGACGCATTGGTTCTATATACGTTGACGGAGAGTCAACCGGTTTGGATCAAGTATTGCGCTGGAAATTTGGCTCCTGAGAGCCACCCGTATCCTTCTGATTTGAATCATTGGTTCCTTTGCTTTACATCTGATATGTGTGTCTGATTTGTTAAATGTGAAATGCCATGATTTCAATGCTATCTGTTTGGTACCTCATTGAGCGCAAGCTCACCCCTTTCTGTTCCTTTTGTTTTCCTTACAGGAAAAATTTTGCCCTTTTGGTCTGGATTTGACAAATGGCTGCCAAATTGAGCTAGTTGAACATATCTTTTGTATAGCTCATGTATTAAAACCCTAAGTATACTTTTGGGGCGTTTTCTCTTTTGATTTGGCAAACCGTGTATATGTATTAACTTTTGAAAACTTTTGTATGTCCTTTTGGATTGTAATCGCTAAAGTTCAGATGTGAATGTTTGCGTGCTCTTTCGGTTGGGTTTTGACGGATCGGTTACTATTCATGACCGACTCCGGATTTCATTTTTTTATTTTGGGTTATTTTACCATTTTGACCTGTTTACGCTCGTTTGTAAGTTCCGGATCGCAATAGATAGCTCTAATCTGATCCGTAGTCCTGGCGAGAGCTGGGCAGGCAGTCCGCTAACCCCTTTGGTTCGCCTTAGGGGAAAGTGGGGCTGTTACAATAACCCCGTCCGGTCTCTCACGTCACTTACTATCCAAACTAGATGTCTATTGACCTCTTGTACTCATTCTAGCCAGACAAAACCTGTTCATATTCCCAAAATACAAATCTCAAATACTTAACCCCGTCTCAACTTTGGAGTACTCGGGCACAAGAATCCGGAATAAGACAATTCACGTCTCGAGTTGGCCAGTCCCAAGAGTAAACTATCTACAATCGAAATTCCTCCCTGACGTACCTATCTACGGTCCTCAAATACCACGGGAAAGATTTAAGGCCTATAATATTCACAGTTCATAGCTTATGCTCGAACGAGCACTTAATCCTTCATACCTATTCACCACTCAGTCCAGGCTCACTTCACGCAGAGACCACGCGAAGCAGGCTCTGATACCAACTGTGACAGCCCCACCTCCCCCTAAGGCGAACCAGAGGGTTCGGCGGACCGCCTGCCCAGCTCTCACCGGGACTCAGTCATTCACTTCAATCCTCAATTAAAATCGAAATAAAACACGGGAATAAATATAACGACAATCCAAAACTTAACGCAAAACTTATATACATTGCTATCTCAAAAGAAAGTACAAACATTGAATATACAAAGGTTCTCAATTCACCATACATCCAGCCCGCCGAGCATTAGGGCGAGAACCATTACAAAACCAAAGAAACTAGTCTAGGCTAGACTCTACCGAGCTCTCGTCCTTGCTCGCCGTCCCCTGTTAAGGAAAACAAAACTAAAGGAATGAGCTAAAAGCTCAGTGAGATTCCGAACACATAGGCAACAAGAAGTTCAATGCATTCGTTACATATAACCAGTAATTAAAGATACAAATACAAAATAAAACGATAAACACATTCATTAAAAGGATACGGGCTCACAGGAAGCCATATATTCGTTCGTTCGTTCGTTCTCCTGTCATTCCCCTTATTCCTCTGGTCAATTAAATAAAATGTAATTTTGGTAAATAAACCCCTCGTTCATTCTTTCGTTCCGTTCACCCCCTCCTGGAAATTGGCCAGGCTCCACCAGCCTACAAGGTAATACTCGAGTATACCAACGTTCATACCCAGGGTCACCATATCGCCCGACCGAGTCCAATTCTGGCTCGAGTCGATCGGTAACGAAGGGCAGGGCCCAATTCAGCCAAACGGCTTACATTCATGCGCAACTAATGTAGCAATCATTAAATCATTGAAAATTTCATGTTTCATTTAGGTCGAGCGCGGTAAAGTACACGCTCGTCTAGAAAACTCGTTTTGGAAATTCTTGAAAGCACTTAGCACATTATCAAACAAGAACACAAGTCATAAAGTCAAGAAAAATATAGTAAACAAGGAACACTCACCTATATACGCAAAACAACGTGCAAAATATCCTTCCGGATATTATCTTTAGTCACCAAGAAAACCTAAGATTAAACAAGAAAGAATATTACAGCTCATCTAACACAAACAATTAGGTGAAATCAAAGAACTCGACAATTGATGAGTAGAACGTATAAAAGACATTAAAGTGAAACGAGGACATTTGGACCCGCGGACAAAAATAACTAGGGTTTTATAGTCGAAACATAAAACCCAACTCAAAAGGGTTATAAAATTTTTCAATGGAAACACTTGAACCAAAGACAAGTCGGAATCCAACTAGATAGGCTAAGAAATACTATTTTCGGGATCGTTTATATGGTTCAAAATCATCTCATATTCAAGTAGATATTATAGACTAAATGTCTTAATGAAATTCATGTAAAAAGGGAGGACAAAATACCCAAGAAAACCCTAAACCACTCCTTTTTTATTTGGTAAGCGTAAGTAACCATTTGGAGTTTCCAATTAAAGAAGGATCATGTTTTAAGATGGAAAACGGTCATAGTATTTGCCAAACGAAAATATACAAATTCAAATAGAAACTTAGCCCTCGAGCAAAAATTTGGGCAGCACGCCCTTTGTATTTACCTATTTTTCCAGCCATTTATGGCTTCATTGTTTTCCTCAATCAATCCCAAAATCACACACAATATCATCTCATTTCAATAGCCATTCCATAGGCTCAAAGTCATATAAGTACAAAAATCAAGCTAACAACATGTGCGGAAATGAAGTTTAACAAAAGACAGATTTGACGGGTTTTACGTAACGGACACATCCGAAGCTACGCTTATCGGATTGGGATGTAATTTATACCGTTTCGAAGCTAAGACAGAGGGCTACAATTTTGATGAAGACCACTTAGTCCAAATTCCAGTGTAACCTAGTCAAATTCCCAATTCCCAGAACCAAGTTCCAACTAATCGGCTAATTAACCGTACTACCTTTAAATGGCCATATCGCAGGTTACCAAAGTCCGTTTAAGGCATTCTTGGAGGCGTTGAAAACCTAAGACAAAGACCTACAACTTTCATGAAGACCACTCAGTCCAGTTCTCACCCTAACTAGGCCAAATTTACCAAAACAACTCCAGATTTTCCAGTTCGAAATTCACTGCAGAAATCAACTAGCAGTCCTGCTTTATTCACTCATATCTCAGCACACACAACTCCAATTCAGGTAATTCCAAAGCCATTTGAAAGCTAAGATACAAGGCTATAATTCTTAAGAAGAAAGCATCAACCAATTCAGTAATATTCCTGGTCAAATAACCACTTACAGAGGCTGATTTTCATTTTCGGATAGAAACAGGGCAGTAGGGGTATTTCGGTCTTTTCATAGGCTAAGTTACTCCGATTGATCTGAAATTTTGTAGGCCACTATAAAACATCCTTTTATACAACTTCTATGTTTTGTGCTAAGGCTAATTCAGCCCCTAACAAGGTGAAATAGAACCGGGAAGAATTGGAAAAAAAAATGAAACCCTAATCTGGAATTCATGCATTCAAGTGCTAATCTTCCACAAAATAACATCTAAAACAACTAAAAACCACTACTAAGAAATTAATTGAAGTAAATAAGAGGTTCTTGGCAAAATGCCTTATCTCCCTACGAAAGATGGTAGCTTAGGCTTTGTCCTCCAAAAATAACTCCACAAACACCTTGGAAACTACTTGGAAAGTAAGTTTTATGGAGTAGTTTGCAAATTAATCGGTTGAAACTCAAGATTTGGGCAAGAAATTGAAGTGGAAGATGAAGAACTCTCTTGGTTTCTCTCTCACTAATTTCAGCCAAAGGAGACAAAAAAATGAATGAATTTTGGTCAAAAATCTGATTTTAGTAAAGTTACCAACCTTGGTCAAAAGTCCAACTTCTAATAGCATAGTGACACTTGGCTCCTTTTAGGGTTTTAACCTTATCCTTTTGTCTACCAATGGTAATTTATCCAGCTAACTTTTAATTGTCTCCTAGCGCCTTGTAAAATAATAATACTTCGCACAAAAATCACTTAATCACCAAAATTTTATCGCACTAGCGGGTCCCACGTCCATAACGCACTTCAAATTTAACCCGAACTAATTTATACTAGAAAAATGGTTGGAAAAACTATATTCACTTATAAAGTGTCCAGAAAATTAATGTAGCAAAATAAAATAAGGAAAATGCATGAAAAGGAATATAATTAAATGGTATAAATTAAGAAAAATTTTACGGGCTCTCATACCTTTCCCCAACTTTCTACTATCCCTTAGACCCTGCATAGATGTGGAAATGTGAGAACCACATCCGGTATCTAATACCCAAGAGTCTGATTTGGAAGTAGACACATTTATCTCAATCATAAATGTACCTGATGATGAAGCTTCAGCAAGCTTCTTTTGCTTCGGGCTCTCCAAGTATGACTTGCAGTTCCTTTTCCAATGTCCAGTTTGATTACAATGGAAGCAGGTTGCTTTGGACTGGTCCGCCTTTGCCTTTTTGGGCTTTTGGGTGGGCTTGTTTTTGGATTTCTTAAATCCCTTTTCTTGCCTCTTCCTCTTCTTAGAGGAAGTAACGACAAGCACACCAGTAGAGCCTTTTCCCTTTTTGATTTCTTTCTCAGCAGTTTTCAGCACATTCAACAATTGAGGCAAAGTGTGCTGCAGATTATTCATCTGATAGTTCATAACAAACTGTGAGAAAGAATCTGGCAGAGATTGGAGCACTAAATCAACATTCAGCTCCTGATCCATCTTAAAGCCTAATTCGGCCAATTTTTCAATTAGCCCAATTATTTTTAAGACATGCGGAGCAACAGGTGCTCCCTCTGCCATCTTGCACCTGAACAATTCTTTAGAGGTATCATATCTAACCGTCCTTGATTGTTGTTCAAACAACTCTCTCAGGTGTTGTACAATATCATACGCCCCCATGTTCATGTGCTGCTGCTGAAGCTGAGGAGTCATGGAAGCTACCATGATACATGAAGCTTCCCTATTGTCATCCTTATGTTTCTTATAAGCATTTCGAGCAGCAGCAGGAGCATTTGGTTCAGGTTCCTGGGGCATAGGCCTATCAAGTACATATTCAATTTTTTCATGAGTGAGAACGAGTAGGACATTGCGATGCCAATAAAGAAAGTTTGTGTCGTTAAGTTTGCAATCAGTGAGAATGGTACGAAGGCTCAAATTGTTACTCATTCTACAACAAAATGAAGAGATAGAATTTGTTAGAAAAATGTTTTGTTTAATAAAATCATAAAAACTTCAAAAATTATGATTTTATTTCCACTATATTTCTCAAATCAATTACCCTCTTAAATTGATTCGGGAATTTTAAAATTCCATAGTGGCTAGGATCCCATCTTAATTTATTTCGATCTTGAGTGTATCCCAACAAATCGAAAAAAATTATGAAAGGTAGGTACTTCACCAATTACAACTTATTTGTAATTCTTAGTTCAGTTGGGCGTCAACTCTTGACTTTAAATCTATAAGAACCAACCCAACACTTACCTCTAAAATTAATGATTTTGAGTGAATCCCAACAAATCATAATTTTAGTTAAATCAAACCCATCATTCTTTGAGAACATTTCTCATAGCAAAAACACGTAGTAAGTAAGGCAGCCTTGGGTGAATCCCAACAAGCTAGCACTTAATAACTACTCTAGTTTTAAACTATAATGATGGAAGGTATTTCATTGATTTAATATTGCAGTTGAGGGATTTGTCTCCTTTTTCCAAAATATTTTATAATTAAAATTTGGAAAAATTGCTCGTATGGTCTCATCAATAAACATGCATATAACCATTTCAAAAACGTATAAACATGAATTTAAATCGTGGATGGTTGTGGATATTCCTAAACTAATTTCCCCGGCCATTAGGAAAATTAGCATGTGACTAAAATCTTTAATACCGAGACGAACCCCTTCGTTGTAGTATGCCTCCTTTCTTCTTTTCAAAGTTACAATTTCTATATAAATTATATAAATTCCTATCATCTATTCCTATCTATTGTACATTACAAATAGTATAGAAGAAACCCCGAGTTACATTCGGGGGGAATTTAGATGAGAAAAGAAATTACAATTAGAAAATAAGAAAGGCAGGACACGCAGGCCCTATTTTAAAATTAATTACAACCATTCAAACCTAGAATGATTGTAACCATCCAAAATGCCACAATCATATTGCGTACTATATCCACAACCATCCACCATGCATTTTCACAATTTAAACAACTTTAAATAAAAGAAAAGCATGTAAAATAAGCAATCTCAATTCATAGATTAATTGGATTTAATTCCTAAGGTCCCAAACAAAATTTGGGTCCATGCATATGCGAGAAATTTTGGTAAAATTAATTTTTTATTAGGTCATGGTTATTCCTAACTAAATTAGGAAAATAATTGGAAAGATAATTCCAATTAATCAAATTAATTGTGAATCAATTCCCAACCTAATAAATATGAATAATAGATCCCATGACACTTTTTAACAATTAAAAAGGGATCTAATTCAAAAAATTGTCAAAAGTTTTAAAACTTCAAATTCTCAAAACAATAGTTTCCTAAACCACTACTGCTCTTGTTTTCTAGCAGTTCCGGCAACTACCTCTGGACACCACCACTTCAGCCACCACCGCTGAGGTCTCCACCGACCATCAACGGCAGCAACTCCCAGCGGCAACCACCAGGGTGATCACTGGAAGCAACCACTCGGCTGCAACACCAAGGTGCAAAGTTTTCCCGTGCTTGATTGCTGCTACTCTTCGTTATCACGCCTGTTTGCTGGATAGCGGAGCTATCACCGCAACAGCCACCACCACTGGAGTCTCCACTGACCACCAGTGGCAGCGGCTCCTGGTAGCAGCCACCGCAGGTCATGGGCAGCAACCGTGAGGAGGCTGCTGTGCCCTTGCCGATGCCTGCAGCAAATTTGCTGCGGTTTTGTCCTAGAGAGCTCATAGCTCTTCTACCCAGCAACCACCACCAGGCGTACAACATACCACTGCCACCAAGGAAAACCACCATGGCCTCACATGGCAGCAGCAGTTGGCGGCAACCCTTGCAGCCGCAACATCGCAGCAGCCGAAGGTTTGCTAACGCAAACTTGCTATGTCGGTTTTTTTTTTTTTTTGGTCCAATGATCATCCTGCAACTTTTGCAGATGATCAACTATGACCATGGGTGACCCAAATCCACGAAAGAAGGGGAAAAAGGAAAAACCAGGTGCTTATGAAAACCTACGGCTGCGGCTGCTTCATGCGCTTAACGCAGTTTTTCAAAACCTTTCATGAAAACCCTTTTTTTTTTCTCTTGAAAAACGAAAGTTAATTTTCCCAAAATTTCGCATATTAATTAAATCCAATCAGCAGTATTAATCCATGAATCCAAAATTGCTTAACATCATCCGTAAAATTCTTAGGGATGGCTCTGATACCACTGTTGGGTTTTAGGGACACTACGCAACGGAAAATTAAAAATTTTTCCCTAAAACCATCCAGGAATCACCCTAGATTTTACGTATGATGTACTAAAACTAGAGTTTTAGGATTACCTTAATCCAAGCGGCGTCTCCCTGCAGTGTTGTTTGAGGATGGTCAGCCCTTGAGCAGTCCAGTCGTCCTGTCTCTACTGATATCCACGCTAGAGCAACCCTGGATCGTCTCACGAACTATGTCTTGAAGAGAAAAAGATGCTAGCCTTCTTACTCTTTTGAACGTGTATTTTTTTCTCTCTCTCTCATGTGACGCTCACAGACCCTCCTTTTCTTTTTGGTTACGATGACCCAAAAAACATAATCTCGTTCGTCATCTTCCTGTATCTGTATATCAGGGATAAAAGGAGAGAGCGAGAGATATATGATAATATAGAATGATGAGTCTTCTTGTCTGATTCAAAATCAAACGATAAGACTTCTCATCACATATGACTCTATCTATTAGTTATCTAATAGATAAGAGATAACCGCTCACTCTTATTTGCTCAAATAGGCCTGGGATTAATTTTCTTTTAAAATTAAACCCCGATAATTTACATATTTTAATCCAGGATTAAATCTCTATTGCGTGTGACCCAATAGGTCCCGAATAAATTGGCAATAATTATGGTTTAATAATTAGATAAAATAAATGACTTTATTTTATCATAACTTATAATAAATAATTAATCCATAATTATAGATCACGAGCGGTGTCTAGCAACACATCGCAACCGCCCAATTACTCGGAATTAGTCAAGGGAAATTGACCTAACCTTTCCGTGAAAAATTACCGTGTAATTATTATCCTTTCACCAAAGATATCCAATTAGTCAGGAATAAGGAATAAGTGCCAATTTCCTGATGACTAATCAAGTTTTCTAGTTCCCGAAATTTACCCTGAATTAAGTTAAATTGAAGACATTCTTCAATATACCTAATAGTCGACTTTAGGGTCAATTTCCCACTAGTGGGCATCCGGATATCAACTCCTTCTATCAGAGTGGTAAATCCTATCTCGATCACCCATTTTCTTTACATGCTTCACACTACATCCAACTTCTACACTTTAAGGCACTCACGAAGAGTAACAAGTAATTAGAGTCAAAATGTAGCGATTCACACTCAAGATACTATGGTGATCTCAAGTCGTAGGATCACTTACACAATTTTTCACTAGAGATACACCATTGGCACTAGATAGATATCCTAACGGGATCTCTAAATGGGTCACTCCAATGCATTTGTACTTTCCAAATCATCTACACATTAGCCTAGGTATCATCATACCATAGTTGATGAGAACAACCACTAATTACATTAATTAGAGGCTAACTGTGTACTAGTTTCACCGTACTAAAGATGTCCTATTTCATTAGTACTATAACTAGGGAATTTTAAGAATATTACTATAAATGCGATTGATATCTCATAGTCATCAACTCTTGTGACTACCATCACATTAGTAAACATTCTAAGGACTTTATCAGTTATATCTAATATTTAACAGATAAATAAGAAGTTATTAAAATACAAAACATGTAATTTAGGAATGTATAAAATAAAAACAAATACATTGTTTTAGGGCATACATTCCAACACAATGTATGCAACATGTCCTAGCAATGACACTACACTAGTCTAATACGTTATCCTAATAAAACTACATGTTCTAGCAATGTCTAAGATGGTGACTGTGGAGGAGGTCTTCACTGGACAAGATGAAAATCTTATTCTTTAGTCTACTCATCATCATTAGAATCAGCCACTGGGATGGTAGGTGGGCCTGCTGTGACAGCCCCACCTTCCCCTAAGGCGAACCAAAGGGGTTAGCGGACTGCCTGCCCAGCTCTCGCCAGGACTAACGAGCAGTTACACGCGATCTAAAACGTTTCGGGAAAGTAAAAGCGCGCTCGGACAAGTCACAAGTATCAAAATAACAAAATAAAAAAAAATGAAAACGATGAATAGTGCCTGGAACAGGGGAATCCGGCCGGAATCTGGCCGGATTAGCGGCCGGATTCTTGGCCGGATACTGTCCAGTAGCTAACTTCCGGATTCAAAATTTTCCCCAAGCAATCCGGCCAGTTTCTGGCCGGATTCCTGGCCGGATTCAGTCCAGTGCCCTTCGGTCAAAATTTTTTCTTTTTTGCCGTTTGAAAGCCGAATCGTTCCGAAGTCCAACCAAACATCAACCAAACATGAATACATTGAAATTCAACATTTACAACCACATTGGAATGTCAAAAGCTATTCATCATGGATACACATGTTCGGTTTGCCAATCAAAAGATGAACCCAATACACATTAGGGTTTCATGCAAAGAGCTATTCAAAATAGACATATACATGGCTCAATTTGGCAACCAACAAGTATGATCTTCCAAAAATAATCATTTTCCTATAAGGAAAACAAATGGAACGGAGTGAGCTAAAGCTCAGTGAGCAACTATCACATAATCAACAAAGATCACTTAAGCATAACCGTTCATTTCAAGTATGCAAATAAGAAGCAAAACAAATCGGTAAAAGGATACGGACGGCTCTCAAGAGCCCATTTCCACGCTTACATTCTTGATCCAAACTCATTGACCCTCCGTCAATGTTTAAGAATACTAACCGTAGACCTCACTTCACTTCCATACCTTCCACCCAACATACCCCAACCGGGCCCGCACTCCAAGCAGTAGCTTTAGGTGATACTCGAGTACACCGGAACCAAGGGTCTCATTACCACAAAGTTCCCATTTCAGTCCCCGTGGCTAGTCAATTTTCACGACCAAGCCCTCGCTGGCTCGATTCAAGTGACTACCTAGGGGGTCGAGCTCAGTAATACAGTAGGGCCGTTGGATACTCATCCAACCGACACTCAAACAGTTTCCCATGAATGGAATTCAATATCTCAAATAGCAAGTACAGTAATACAGTGAAACGGTAAACAGTCATTCACAAGAATAAAAGGAATGAGGGCGGTCAAGTACACCCTCACCCTAATCATTTCCAATAGCCAAACAAGCCTTCCAGTTATCACAATCACATATAGCAAAGCCACATTATAAGCATCCAAGTGAGTAGTATACTCACCACTCACGTAGGTGAGGTTTCATGCACCGTCGTCCAAAGTACGTCGTGCACTAACGTCACGCCCTAGAACACGTAAACAAATACCATGAGATTCGATAACGAGTCATAAAGCCATGCCAATCACAACCCCAATAGGGTTTCATATGCATATATAAGCATGATAGCAAACCAGAAATTTCAGCAATGCACTAACTTGACCTCAACAAAAAAACAGTTTTCGTCCTCCTTTTGCGGTAATGGCACAAAATGATCTACGCTTATCGGATGAGGGTGTAAGACCCACCATCTCGAAGCTAAAAGACAGGGCTACAACAATGTAGAAGGCCACTCAGTCCAAATTCTAGCACAACTAGGTCAAATATGCCAAATACCAAACCAGAACCGTAATTCCAGGTTTGCAAGTCACACTATGCTGTAATCAGTACAACTCAGTCTATACAGGTCCAAATGCAGAAATTCCAAAGGCATATGATAGCTAGGCCATCAAGCTACATTTCATCAGAAGACACCAACAATCAAATCCAAAGCAATTCCAGTCAAAACAGACGATTACAAGCGCAGTTCGCACATTCTGATCAACCCAGAACAGCAACAGTAAAATCGACATATCTCATTCTACACTACTCCAATTGCCCTGAACTTTTACAGGCACCTCAAAAACATCAATACCTACAACTTTCATGTTTTAAGCAATGGCCAATTCGGCCTCTAACCATATGATTCAAAACCGGACAGAAAGGGGGTTATGAAACCCTAACTTCCTCAAATTCCTTCCAAACCCAAAATTGGTTGCAATTTCCTATCATTTACATCCACTAAAGTCATAACCCCTCATTACCAACCATCATAAATAACCACCACATCATGATCACATTAAACCAGAAAATTCATCAATAAAATAAAAACTTCACCAATTCATCTCAAACCAAGAAATAAACTACAAATTTCAACACTTTAGCCACCACTAGGCACAAATTAAACATCATTAAGTGTAGGAGGAAGTGTAAGCACCACTTACCAAGTAAACAAGAGAGAGGGAGTTGTAGAACACCTTAGCTTCCTTAAAAACTTCACCAAACAACTTACTAGCACCCAATGGAAGGATTTTATGGAGTAGAAACTAGTTTATGTGACTGGTTTTGGAAGATTGAGCTAAATGGAAGCTAAAATGGTGAAGAGTTTCTTCCTTCTTTTCTCAAGAGAGATCCGGCCACCAAGGAGTAAGAAATGGTGATTTTTGTGGTAATTTTAGGATATTTAACCAATTGGTCAAAAGGTCAAAAAAAAGAATAGTAAGTCATAAGTCACCACCAACCTCATAGTGACACATGTCACCACTTTAAATGCAATCCTATCCTTCTTTCCCCCTCTCACATCAATCACTTCACATTCTCTACTTATCTCCTAACACCCGATAAATTTTACACAGCATCCGAAACTTAACCTTATTGGCCGAATTTTTCCGAACTTTTCGCACTAGTGGGGCCCACGTCCATTATCTATCCGTAATTTTTCAAACACTATCCAATACTAGAAAAATCATCTAAAAAACTATAATTACTCATAAAATTCACCAGGAAAATTTTCCTAAGCCAGAAAATACAGAAAACATGCAATTAAAGGGGAAAAACCCTAGGAAAATTATTAGGGAAAATATGGGTTCTCACACCTGCAACATCATGAGAGGTACCGAAGGATCCTTGATCCATCACTGGGAAAGGAATTGGATATGTAGAAATCTCAAACTCTAGAGTACTCGTCAGCAAGGCTTACATTCTCTCATATTCTTCCATTTGTTCCGATTGCATCACTAGGTATAGTCCATGCTCAAAGAGCGTCATGTTATTCTTCAAGTCATGCAAAAGGGCAAGAATTTGGTTTGAAGAGAAAGAAGGTGGTGGAGTCATTGTAGGACCAATGAAAGATGGATGAGCTATAGGAGTGGAAGTGCGAGAACATTTGGAGTGTCGAGTGGAAGAGGAAAGTGGATCATGAGAATGTTTGGTTCTATCCATAATCATAGTTTCCTTGTGATGCCAAGATCTATCAAAAAAATTGAGATTTTTTCTTTCAAAATAGTTTTTGTTGAAAAAATGGATGAACCTCTCTTTTGAAGGTTGGCCAATAAGAGGAATGTTGAAGTGGTTGAAGTTAGAAGTCATAAATTTTTCATATGGAAGTTTCTGACGAGTGTCGATGCTAACCTTGTTCATAAAAAGATACATGATGAAACCAAAATCAATCCTAATATTTTCCATGAAACAGTAAAAGAGATAAACTCTATCTTATTTGTAATAGTCATATGATCATTGGTGAGAGCAAGAAGATTTCCCACTATAGTTAAAAGAATTAAATGTAAAGGTTGGAGTTCACTTAAATCAACTTCACTAGGCATGCTAAATTGAGTTTTGAGATATGATAACATTTTGAAGCGATCATAGTAATTAATAGATATCAGAAGCTCTTTATAAGAAAAGAAATTCGCAATATGACTTCGACAAAATTCTTTTATCTTGGTGTTGAAAATTTGATTGGCAAGTAGATGAGTAAGGTGAATGTTCACATGATTGATCTTAGAAATGACATCAGTGTTGGATTCACCTTGATATAGATTGGCATAAAATTAATGGACCATTTTAGGATAAATGATACAAGAAAAGTGTAGCAGGCGAGTCCATTTTTGAAAGGCAAATTGATCAACAATTCGTTGAAACTTATAGTGCCTAAAATTCGAAACACTAATGGCTTTAGTGAATGAAGTCCTTTTGAATAACTAGAGAATACCTCTTCTCAGCAGATTGGTAAATGAATTTAGACAATTGTTGTGAATGGGAATTGGTTGAAGTTGTTTATGTGGCACCTCTTTGATCCCTGGGGATAGTTTGCCAAGTGGAGCTCAAGAAGAAAAGGCCCTGTGTCCTGTCCCTCATCCAGTGGCGAAAGAACTTTCTCTAGTTCTAGCCATGATGCTTAATATGAATGCAAATGGCCTCAAACTACCTTGCCAGGTTGGAAAATAGGAGTTAATAGGGCTAAAACCTATGAATTTGAAGCTAAGAGGAGTTTTGAGAATTTGGGAATTTTAGGGCAATCCCCTAGCTTTCAATTAAGTGATGTTTCAAAAAGAAATTTTGTTGAAAATTGAGTTTTTGAAGGATGGAGATTCGATTTGGGAGAAAATTTTGAAGAGCTTTGATAGATGAATTTTAAGAGGGGATAGAAGTAAGGGTTTGCGGTGCGTCCATTCGAACCTTTGATGTGAATATAGAAATGACTGTTTGAAAGGTTTATAACTAAAGTTTATTGAGTGTCGGATGTCCGAATGAAGTGGATGCGTTCGACACCTCCGCCTGACCATATTTATGAAAAAAAACTTTAAAAAGTTGTCAGAAGTCTATTTGTGACGGCCCCACCTCCCTCTAAGGCGAACCAAAGGGGTCAACGGACAGCCTGCCCAACTCTCGCCGGGACTCAGTCGTTCACTTCAATCCTCAATCGAAACCAGAATAAACCCACAAGAATAAATATAACGACGGTCCAAAATTTAAAGTAAAACTTATGTACATTACTATCTCAAAAGGGAGTACAAACATCGAATATACAAAGGTTCTCAATTCACCATACATCCAGCCCGTGCCAAGCACTAGGGCGAGAACCATTACAAAACCAAAGAACTAGACTAAGCTAGTCTATACAGAGCTCTCATCCTGCTCACCATCCCCTGTTAAGGAAAACAAAACTAAAGGAATGAGCTAAAAGCTGAGGGAGGTTCTATACATAGAAACGAGTAATTAAACAAGGACATTAATCAGGTAATAACAAATAAACCAAAAAAAACATGTCCAATATAAAGCAATGATAATACATTCATTAAAAGGATACAGGCTCACAAGGAGCAATTCGTTCGTTCGTTCTCCTTTCATTCCCTTATTCCTCTAATTATTTAAAAAATGCATCTTTGTAAGTAAAACCCCTTGTTTTTGACGTTCGTTCGTTCATTATCATTCACCTCCTCCTGGACGTTGGCCAGGCTCTTCACCCCCATCCGGAGGTTGGCCGGACTCCACCCGACAACAAGGTAATACTCAAGTATACCAAACGTTCACCCAGGTCACCGAATCGCCCGCCCGAATCCGCTTCTGGCTCGAGTCGATCGGTAACAAGGGTAAGGGCCCAATTCAGCCAAAAGGCTTACATTCATGCGCAACTAGTATTTCAACATTTAATCATCGAAAATTTCATATTTATTTAGGTCGAGTGCGATAAAGTACACACTCACCTAGCGAAAGTTCATTTGAGAAATCATAGAAAACAATTAACATTTAATCAAATATTCACAAATAATCACATAGTCACAACAATCTACATAGTCATAGAAACAAAACGTATATAGAACACTCACCTATTTAAGCAAAATAATGTCCAAAGTATCCTCTCGGATAACACTCTCAATCACCAAGGAACCCTAATAATAGCCAAGAGAAAATATTACAGTTAAACCCCTCCAAAGTTTAAGTGAACCAAAGAAAATCCGAATAACTACTAGTACAAAATATAAGTATAGTTTTGGAAGTGAAAAGAGTACATTTAAACCAAAGGCTATGAGTAAAATATTTGTAAAACTTATGCTTGCTCGTAAAACTTTGAAATCTCCATTTAAGTCGAAGTGACAAAGAAAACGTACTCCGAGCAGTCATTATTTTATTTCTTAAGGGTATAAGTTCGGCCAAATCCTTACTTATATATCTCGGTAAAAGAAGATGCAAATATCCTAGATGGTTCAAGTGATATTCACTCTTAACCCTTACTCAAGTTGCAAGTATAGTTCTCTAGTTCTCGAGCATAAATTTGGGCAGTACACCCTTTGTGTTTACCTAATTTTTCCAGCCATTTATGGCTTCATTATTTTCCTTAGCCAATCCCAAAGTTATACACAATATAAATTCATCACAATAGCAATTCAATAGGCTCAAAGTCATATGAGTACAAAATCAAGTTAACAACATGTGCGGAAATGAGATCTAACAAAAGACAGATTTGACGTGTTTTTGCGTAACGGTCACAACTGAAGCTACGCTTATCGAATTTGGATGAAACTTATACCATTTCGAAGCTAACACAAAGGCCTACAATTTTGATGAAGACCACTTAGTCCAAATTCCAGTGTAATCCAGTCAAATTCCCCAATCACAGAACCAAATTCCAACTAACCGGTCAGTTAACCATACTGCCTTCAAATGGCCATATCTCAAGCTACCAAAGTCCGTTTAAGGCGTTCTTGGAGGCCTTGAAAAGCTAAGACAAAGTAATAAAACTTTCATGTTTTGGAAAATGGCTAAATCAGCATGGATCATAGTGAATAGACACGTTCAATTGGATAAACTGTCTAAAACGGATCACTGGATGCATCCTAGGGCAGTGAGGGTATTTTGGTCTTTTCACAGGCTACGTTGCTCCGATTGGGTTAAAATTTTGTAGGAAACCATAAAATGTCATTCTATACAACTTTCATGTTTTGTTCTAAGCTAAATTCGGCCTCTAACATACTGAAATAGAATCGGGCAGAACTGAACCACAATTTTCCAGAAATCTGGAATTTTTGTTATTTCAAGCCATAATTCATATTTTCACCTTGAAACTACCACTACTTTCACCTTCACAAGATCATATACCATATGTATATATCATACAACACCTAACCCACAAGAAACCCTAACTCAAAATCATCCATCCAATCGTCACAATCACTTGAAACAAGCTTCACAAGCACAATACTAACATTAATACTCAACTTAATCATGATTAATGGAAAAAGAATGGTTGATCAGCCTTTATACCTCAAGACACAAGCTTGCAAGGATGATCCTTCACCTCTCCTAGAAATTTTTGGTTCCTCAAGCTTCCCAAACTTCCACCTAGTGATTAATCGGTTTAGTTTTCCTTGGTTGCACTCAAATGGTTGGATTCAAGATGGATTGAAGGTTTTTCTCTCTTGCTCTCTCTCTCTCCCTTGCTCGGCCAAAAGACAGAAAGAATGAAGGAAAATAAGCTGAAATAAAGGATAAAAGAACAAGAAAAAAAATTATTCAAAGAGCCATAGGGTGGTGACATTTGTCACCACCATAGCCATGCAAATTTCTCTCTCTTTTCCTTGCATTTTTGGCCACAAATTTCGGCCATATGGATGAGTATGAGGGGGGGATATTTTGCAAAAATATCAGGGGTATGTGGTGGTAAGAAAGTGGTGGTTAAGTGGTGGGTTCAATCGGTAGTGATCGATACCCGTCGGTTTGACGCGATTTCTCTGAAATCGCGTATACTAGGATTTTTAGCTTATAATCACTAACTTATTATTATCACTTCTAGTCATATAGTATTCCCTCATCCAAAAGTCACTTTTACCTATCAAATTTGATCCTCACTCCGTACCGAATAATCATACTACGGGAAAACGTGAAATCCTAATTCGCTCTTAACTTGGAAACGAAAAGTGAAACCCTACTTCCTAGGTTCATTTGCACCTATTGAGGAATGATTGGGTATTAGGGCCATAATAAATGAATAATTTCCAAATAAAAGGCATTTTTAAGAAAAACGTGAGGAATTTTACAAATCCAGTGATTAAAATTAGGGTTTCAATTAAAATATGAGTGATTTAAGAAAACCGGTTTGTCACAAGTAAATTAGGGTTTTTGATTAAAAAAATTTTTTTTTAGGGTTTCTAGTCTTTTAAAACAAAATAAGGTTTTAAATCAAACCCAAAGAAATACACTTTAGCATTTTCTTTACAAACAACCTCCTAATTTTCGGGGTATCACAATCTCCCCTCTTTCAAAAAATTTCGTCCTCGAAATTCCAACTGGCATTGATCAAATTAAACAATCCTCGACATTTTTACCTTCTGTTGCCTCAGAGGACCCCGGAACTTGTTGCTGATCTACGGCATAAACCTGTGCTGATACTTTCGTTCGGTTTCCTCTTTCATTAGTTGGTTTCGGTTTGGTTCCTTCCACTTGTTGAGTACTACCCTCTCGTGGCTGTTTCTTTGGGCAATTGTTAAGTTAATGATTGCTATCCCCACAAATCAAACATTTTCCCCCTTTCCGCCAGCAATCATTCTCAATGTGATTTGCCTTTCCACGGTATCCACAAGCCAATCGAGGAGCTACTGTTTGACCTTCTCGAGAAATGTCCTTTGATCCGATCTGACTTCCTTTCGTAGAACTTTCATCTAATGCTCTTCATGTCCAAGGTGGGCGAAGTGAATGGTTCACTTTTTGTACTTTAGAGAGCATTATCTTTTCTCCGGATTCCTCATGTATGCTGCTGGATGTATCTCTTTTTCGTGTTTGAAGGGCTTTTACTTGGGCTTTTACATCCTCAATTCTTTGGGCCTTCTCAAGAGCCTCTGTAAACATATTAACTTGAACCGCCGCTAATGCCTCCTGGATTTCCAAATTTAGTCCTTGTATAAATCGTCTTATTCTCCTTCGCTCCGTAACCACCAATTCGGAAGCGAATTTAGATAGTCTAGTAAATTTTGTCTCATATTCGGCCACACTCAGGGTTCCCTGACGCAACCCAATAAATTCGTCCTCTCTCCTTTCTTGGACCAAAGGTGGGAGATACTTTTCGTTAAATTCCCTTACAAAGTTCGCCCATGTCCATACCGTCTGTTCTCTTTCCCACTTGGCCTTAATTACATTCCACCACGTGCGGGCTGGTCCTTCGAATTGAAATACAGCAAAATTTACTTGTCTTTGCTCCGTGTAATTCAAAGCCGCGAAGATATTAATCATTGCCTCCAACCACTGCTCAGCTATATCCGGATTAGGCCCCCCTTGAAATTTCGGAGGTAGAAGCTTTTGGAACCTCTCAAGAACCCTATCCTCTCCTATCTCAGGATTCCGGGGTTGATTCACTGGCATTTGACCTTGTTGATCTCTCAGTCGTGCTAGGATATTTGTCATTTGTTGCATCGTCGTCGTCATTTGATCTCCGGCCTCAACCCTCGGTCCATGTTCTTGCTCGGCCACTGTTTCTCTTTCTTCTCTCGGTTCTTGAGCTTGCCTAGCCCCACGGCCACGACTACCTCCACGTCCACGACTACGTCTCTTCTCCTTTCTTTTTTTGTTTTTTCAAAAATGATTTAGTATGTAACAAAGTAAATTGACTAGAACGGCAAAATTTACCACACCAAGTTCACAAAGAAACATGTCAAGTAGACAAGATCAAATGCAACAAGTACTATACATGTGGATATTACCATGCCACAAGCCAAATACACACGGTAGCAGTACAAAGACAAAACAAGAAGATAACACGACAAGCCGTTTCACACTTGGTTAACATAGCCCCCGTCCGATCTCTCACGTCACTTCCTATTCACTAGATGTCCGTTAACCTCTTATACTCATTCTAGCCAAATAAAGCCTGTTCATTTTCCAAAATACAAGTCTCAAATACCTAGTAGCTAGCGTCGCCTCAATTCCAGAGTACTCGGGTACGAGAATCTGAAATAAAACAGTTCACATCTCGAGCTGGCCAGTCCCAAGAGTAAACTATCTACATCCGAAATTCCTACCTGACGTACCTATCTATGGTCCTCAGATACCATGAGAAATATTTAAGACCTATAGCACTTCAGGGTTCATAGCTTATGCTCGAACGAGCACTTAGTCCTTCATAATTATTCATCACTTAGCCCAAACTCACTCCGCGCAGAGACCACGCGAAGCATGCTCTGATACCACCTGTGACAGCCCCATCTCCCCCTAAGGCGAACCGAAGGGTTCGACGGACAGCCTGCCCAGCTCTCGCCTGGACTCAGTCGTTCACTTCAACCCTCAAATAAAACCAGAATAAACCCACAAGAATAAATATAACGACGATCCAAAACTTAAAGCAAAACTTATGTACATCACTATCTCAAAAGGGAGTACAAACATCGAATATACAAAGATTCTCAATTCACCACACATCCGGCCCGTGCCAAGCACTAGGGCGAGAACCATTACAAAATCAAAGAACTAGACTAGGCTAGTCTATACAGAGCTCTCATCCTGCTCGTCGTCCCCTGTTAAGGAAAAAACAAAACTAAAGGAATGAGCTAAAAGCTCAGTGAGATTCTATACATAGAAACAAGTAATTAAACAAGGACATTAATCATGTAATAACAAATAATAAAAAAAACATGTCCAATATAAAGCAATGATAATACATTCATTAAAAGGATACAGGCTCACAAGGAGCAATTCGTTCGTTCGTTCCCCTTTCATTCCCTTATTCCTCCAATTATTTAAAAAATGCATTTTCGTAAGTAAAACCCCTCGTTTTTGACGTTCGTTCGTTCATTATCATTCACCTCCTCCTGGACGTTGGCCAGGCTTTTCACCCCCATACGGACGTTGGCCGGACTCCACCCGACAACAAGGTAATACTCGAGTATACCAAACGTTCACCCAGGTCACCAAATCGCCCGACCGAGTCCGCTTCTGGCTCGAGTCGATCGGTAACAAGGGCAAGGGTGTGACAGCCCCACCTTACCCTAAGGCGAACCAAAGGGTTCGGCGGACCGCCTGCCTAGCTCTCGCTAGGATTACGGAGTCGAAACACACAAATCCGATATTACACGAGATAGGATCCAAAAGAATTGAATGATTGAAAACCGCCAAACTTAACAGTAACTTACCAAAATCACATGGAAAAAAACATTTTCATATATACATGTCGCTAGGTTTACAATTCAGATGGAACCAGTGAAACGAAGTACATCTAGAGTTTGCTTCCCCTCGAGGAGCTATACAAAAGAACAAAAGATTATCTAACTAGCTCAACTCGCTTTTCAAAATCATGATTTCCAAAAGAGGTTCCTGTAAGGAAAACAAAAGGAACAGAAAGGGGTGAGCTTGCGCTCAATGAGGTACCAGACATATAGCAGAAAAATCATGGCATTTCACATTTAACAAATCAGATACACATGCTAGATGTAAAGTAAAGTAACTAATGATTCACATAGGAAGGATACAGGTGGCTCTCAGGAGCCAAATTCCCATTTGCGTCACCGAAGCTTGATCGAAGTTGACACTCCGCCAACGTATATAGAACCAACGTCCGTAGACCCCTCTTTACACCGAAATCCCGTTCACCAAACACCCCTTTACCGGGCCCGCTCACCGCAAACGAACAGAAATGGTAATACTCGAGTATACCCCGGAATCAAGGGTCTCAATACCCAAAATCTCCGAACAGATACTACGCTGGTTCGTAATCCTAATCGTCCAGGCCTTGCCGGCCGACTCGAATAACTTTAGCCACAGGATTGAGCTCATAGGGTCAATAGAAATCCGAACAGATGCAGACAACAGATAACAGATTCAAATTTTGCATGGTAAATTGGCATATGAACAGACAAGAGAACGAGTGTGATAAAGTACACCCTCGTCTCAAACAAATTAAACAGATTGCAGAGCAGAAACCAAGTTAAACAGCAATGGAGGGGAGTGGTACCAAGTTAACCCAAGAAAACAGTTTTTGACGTCATTTTGCGGTTTTGACACCAAAGACACTACGATTGTCGGATGAGGGTGCAAGACCCACCATTTCGAATCTAAAAGACAGGGCTACAATATCACAGAAGGTCACTCAGCCCTGTTTTGAGTGCAAACAGGTCAAAAATACAAGATACTTCATCAACAACGTAAAACAGATTCACCAAAACGCATTCAAGCGGAAACATCATAACTCAGGCTCTACAAGTCCAAATCCAGAAATTCCAAAAACAGTTGAAAGCTACGAAACAGGGATAAATTTCATCAGAAGACCTCAACAACCAATTCGGAAGCAATTCCAGCCAAAACAACCAATTACAGTCGCAAATCCCAATTTCAGGTAAACCAGAACAGCAATAGTAATTTCGACTTATCTCACTCTACACAACTCCGATTGACCTGAAATTTTGTAGGCACCTTTAAAATGTCATTCCATACAACTTTCATGTTTTGAGCTAAGGCAAATTCGGCCTATATCTAGGACCAAAAATTTCGGACAGAATGAAGAACCAAGAACCCTAATTTTCCAGATTTCTTCCAAAACAGAAATTACTTGCAATCTTCCACTTTTTCCACCTTCTAGAATCATTAAACATCATTTCCAATCATCATACATAACCACATAATCATACTCATATTAAAACAGAAAAATCCCCAAAAATAATAAAAGTTCATCCATCCAACCACAACTCAAAATATAATCCATCAAACCATCTCTTTAGCCATCACAAGTCACTAATTTAGCATAATCAAGAACAAAGAAAGGATGGCTAGACATGATACCTTCAAATATCAAGAAAGGTGATGACTTAGGGCTTTTTCTTCCAAAACAACTCCACCAAGAGCTTCAATCTTCCTTAGCTAGCAAGTTTTATGGAGTGATTTGCAATTTAATCGGTTGGAACTAAAGATTTGGACAAGAAATTGAAGTGCAAGATGATGGATTTTCTCTCTCTTTTTCTCTCAAAATTTCGTCCAAGACAAGCTAAAATGGAGAGAAATTGGGTCCAAATTGGTTTTAGTA
>NW_020862842.1:0-21161 GCF_003713205.1 Coffea eugenioides | reverse complement strand
AATTTCCCAATTCTGTCCGGTTTTTGATCACTGGGTTAGAGGCCGAATTAGACTTTGCTCAAAACATGAAAGTTGTAGGTATTGATGTGATGGAGATGCCTGTAAAATTTCAGGTCATTTGGATTAGTGTAGAATGAGTTATGACGAAATTACTGTAGCTGTTCTGCTTTGGACAGAATGCGAAAACTGCAATAGTGATTGGCCATTTTGACTGGTTTTGGTTTGGATTTTGAAGTTGATGTCTTCTGATGAAATGTAGCTGAATGTCTTAGCTAACATATGCCTTTGGAATTTTGGCATTTGGACTTGTATAGACTGAGTTATACCGATTACAGTTTTCTGTCTTTTGCAAACCTGTTTTGGGAATTCTGGTATAGTTTTTGGCATTTTTGACCTAGTGGTGCTAAGAACTGGATTGAGTGCCCTTCCACATTGTTGTAGCCCTGTTTCATAGCTTCAAAACGGTGGGTCTTACACCCCCAACCGATAACCGTAGTGAAATTTACGCCATTACCGCATTCTAAGCTCAAACACGGTTTTTCTATCGAGGCTTCAGTTAAGGCCATATATTAATTTCTGGTTTGCTTTCATGCCTACTTATGCATGTGAAACCCTATTGGGGTTGTGTTTAGTATTGTTTGATGACTCGTTCTCGAGTCTCATTGCATTTGTTGTGTGATTCTAGGGCGTGACGGTAGCTCACGGCGTCTTGGTGATCACGGTGTATGAAACACCATTTTCTCACTTGGTGAGTATACCACTCACTAAATTGTTACTATGTGGCTTTGTTAAATGTTATGTGATGCCTGAATGGCTTACTTGGATATTGAAATTGATCTAGGTGAGGGTGTACTTGACCGCCCTCACCTCTTTTGAGATTGTCACTGATTGGTTACCGTTTTATTGCATTACTGAACTTGATATATTGGTTAGTGAATTCCATTTCATGGAAACTGAATTGAGGTTGTTTGGACGATGTCCAACGGCCATACTGCATTACTGAGCTCAACTCCGTTTGGTAGTCAATTGGATCGAGCCGGCGAGGGCTTGGTCGTGAAGATTGAATTGCCACGGGGACTGTACTGGGGAACCTTGTGGTAATGAGACCCTTGGTTCCGGTAAACTCGAGTATTACCAAAAGCTACTGAAATGGAGTGCGGGCCCGGTTGGGGTATGTTGGGTGGAAGGAATGGAAGTAAAGAGTTGTCTACGGTTTGGTATTTTAACATTGACGGAGAGTCAATGAGATTGGTTCAAGATTACAAGCGTGGAAATGGGCTCTTGAGAGCCGACCGTATCCTTTTCCATTTTGCTTCATTGCTTATTTGTGCACTTTAAATGAAGGTTCATTCTTATATGACTTTGATTGTTATTTGGTGGTATACCACTGGGCTTTGGCTCATTCCGTGTTATTTGTTTTCCTTACAGGGATATAATTGCTTTTGAAATGGACTGGATAGTCAATTGCCATACTGAGCTTGTAAAATGTCTTTTGTATAGCTCTCGAAGTGAAACCCTAATGTAACGGGTTCATTTCCTTTTGATAGGCAAATCGAATGTGTACTCCTTAATGAATGGTTGGCATGCCATTATGGATGTAAATGATGATTTCCATTGTATATATGTGTTTATATGTTGAATTGATGTTTGGATGAACTTCGGAGCGAATCGGCTTTCAAACGGCAAGAAAAAAAAAATTTGGCAAAAGCTCACTGGCCTGAATCCGGCCAGGAATCCGGCCAGAAACTGGCCGGATTGAAGGCCGGATTGCCTGAGAAAAATTGGAAATCCGGCCAGTTGCTCACTGGCCGGTATCCGGCCAGACAATCCGGCCGGAATATTGGCCGGATTGCCGGCCGGATTGGGTGGAACTTTTGAAAAAAATTCGAGATGCTCACTGGACAGTATCCGGCCAAGAATCCGGCCGCTAATCCGGCCAGATTCCGACCGGATTCTGGCGTGTCCAGCACTATTCATTTCGGTTTTCAATTTTCGTTTTTTTTATTTTGTGTTTTCTGACTTGTTTGCGCGCAATGGTATGTTCCGGAACGTTATAGAACGACGTTAACTGTACCGTAGTCCTGGCGAGAGCTGGGCAGGCAGTCCGCTAACCCCTTTGGTTCGCCCTAGGGGAAGGTGGGGCTGTCACAGGTGGTATCAGAGCCTAGGTTTGAATTAGCCTGGGTGTTATCGGATTGTTTGCCTTACGGATTGTTGCTTTTGGCCTTTAAGCTTATTTTGATAACTACATGTTCTTGTGATGTAGGATGGCCGAACAGGGTGACACTAGTGCTAGTCCTTCGGGGGCTAGACCTCGTAAAGTACTTCCTGTGATCCCCTATCAGATACGGCCGGGAGGGGCCGTCATTCGTTGGAGCCCGTCTAACCGTCTTCGACGGTGCCCGTGTAAGGAGAGATATGCTTACCCGAACACTCTAGTGTTTGCGCTAGATAAAGAGCGCAAGGGGTTGGCAAGAGAGAATGCTCGACTGGAGGTCGATGCTATTCAGGATAGGGCAACTAATGATAAGCAAGCTGCGAGAATTAAAGAGTTAGAGTACGACGTACTTGAGGCCGAAGATCGAGTGGACGACCTTTGCGCTCAATTAAAGGAGGCTCGAGAGCGAGAGCTCAAGCGAGCTCGTAAGGTCAGGGGTCGTGCTGAGGCGATCCTTAACCTATGCGACGACGGACTCGAGGAGTCTAGTGATGAGGCCTCGTGTGCGGAGGCCGACCCTGGGGAGGAGTCTACCCCATCGCTTGGGTCCCAGACCCCAGCGACTGATTAGGCCTTGATCTTAGGGCACCTTTTGGATAGTGGTGGTTTTGAATGTACATAGGGATAGGGATAGAGCCTTAGCTAACCGTTTTGGATGTAGAGTTGGCTACGTGTAAATCTCTTTTGATAGGCCTATCCTCAGGTGGAACTTTTGTGTACGTACGTGCTTTGGCCGTACTTGACTGACTGCTTGTATAACTGTTTGGCTTGTATATATGTGTGTTTGTGCTCATGTTTGCGACGTATAACTGTGTGTTAATGTTCAAGTTTATGTGTTACTTACTTGCTTTATTACTGCTTTGGTTTAGTACTTTTGCCTAGACCGAGTGAACTCATGGAAGGTACACGAAGTGGTCGGGGGCGTGGGCGCGGTATTAGACAACCCACACCGGTTAGAGAAACTGGGGAAGCTTCTACTGGCCCAATTCCTGAACCCCAAATAGACCCCAATGCTCAAATAGCTGCTGCTATGCAGCAAATGACCAACCTACTTGCACAAGTAGTGCAACAACAGGGCCAGAACCCAAACCCTAACCCTGGAAACCCCGGAAACCCTGGCCATCATAATGAGAGCGAAGATAGAGCTCTAGAACGTTTTCAAAAGTTTTCTCCGCCGAAGTTTGTTGGGGGACCCGACCCTGACGTGGCCGAGAAATGGTTGGAGAAGATGGTAGACGTATTCGCGGCCTTACACTATCCGGACGAACGGCAGGTGACTTTTGCCGTGTTCCAACTCGAGGGGGCTGCCCGTTCCTGGTGGAACGTAATTAGGCAGAAATGGGAGCGGGAGCAGACACAGAGGACTTGGGTGAACTTCATCCGAGAATTTAATGCTAAGTTTTTCCCTCCTCTAGTCCAGGAAAGGAAGGAGGACGAGTTTATCCGGCTCCGGCAAGGGGCTCAGACTGTGGCGGAGTACGAGAGCCAGTTTACCCGCCTGTCCAAATTCGCGCCTGAACTAATTATGACCGAACAACGACGCGTGAGGCGCTTTATTCAGGGCTTGAACGTGGAGATCCAGAAAGATCTCGCAGCGGCTCAAATCACTACTTTTAGCGAGGCAATGGAAAAAGCCCAACGGGTCGAGAGTGCACGGCTTCAGGTCCGAAACTTCCAGGCCAAGAAGCGTGGTTTTCCTGGGAGTACATCTGGACAAAGTGAGAAGAGTACTCCCTCGAAGTTTGGACGAGGAACTGGGGGTGGACGACAATCTGGATCCGGCAGAGGGACTCCGTTCAGGGGCGGCCAAGCTGGGCGAGGACAAAGGGGGAACACCCAGAGTGGCTCGGCTTCGGCACCTCGTGGTCCCTGTGGGCACTGTGGAAAGACAAACCACACCGAGGACAATTGCTGGAGGAAACTGGGGAAATGTCTGCGGTGTGGAAGTGCGGACCATCAGCTGGCTACATGTCCGGTCCTGAAACAAGATGGAAAGGGGAGTCAGCTACCGCCGAGGACTAACACTGGACCAGCCAAGGGAGACGGGTCCAAACCTAAGGTGCCAGCTAGGGTTTATTCCTTAGAGCCCCATCAGGTCCCAGATTCTTCCGAGGTGGTGGAAGGTACGATCCCTATTTTCCACCGCTTTGCCAAAGTTTTAATTGATCCTGGTGCCACTCATTCGTTTGTTAACCCTGATTTCATGTGTGGCATCGATATAAAACCTGCTAGCTTACCATATGCCTTAGAGGTTAGTACACCTACGGGGAATCAACGGTTGGTGACTAGTATGGTTTATAAGGATTGCGATGTATGGGTAGGAGAGAGGAGATTTTTAGGAGACCTGATTAGCTTATCCATTAAGGGGTACGATGTGATTCTAGGTATGGACTGGTTAGCCAAATATAACGCCCAACTGGACTGTAAAACGAAAATAGTTGAATTTCGCATTCCTGGCGAGGCAACCTTAAGGTTAGATATAAGGGGTAGGTTAGCCTCATCTGCTCTCATTTCGGGCATTCGAGCTAGGAAACTGATAAGTAGAGGGGCGCAAGGATATTTGGCCTTTCTAATTAATACCCCTACGGATAAGATAAAGGTAGAAGATGTAGTCATAGTGAGGGACTTTCCGGATGTGTTTCCTGATGAGTTAGTGGCCTTACCTCCGGAAAGAGAGATAGAATTCCGAATAGATCTGTTACCTGGAACCGCACCTATCTCGAAAACCCCTTACCGAATGGCGCCTGCAGAACTTAAGGAGCTTAAGTTGCAACTGCAAGACCTTTTGGAGCGGGGATTCATCCACGAGAGTGAGTCTCCTTGGGGAGCTCCGGTCCTATTTGTGAAGAAAAAGGACGGAACGTTGAGGATGTGTATTGATTATAGGGGGTTGAACAACGTTACGATCAAGAACAAGTATCCACTGCCCCACATCGACGAGTTGTTTGACCAGCTGCAAGGAGCAGTGGTCTTTTCGAAGTTGGACCTCCGACAGGGATACTACCAGTTGTTGATTAGGAAGGAGGACATTCCGAAAACTGCTTTCAATTCAAGATACGGGCATTACGAGTTCGCCGTTATGCCCTTTGGACTGACTAATGCTCCCGCCGCCTTCATGGACTTAATGCATAGGGTTTTTAAACCCTACCTGGACCGATTTGTCGTGGTGTTCATTGACGACATTTTAGTCTACTCCAAGTCACGCGAGGAGCATGAGAAGCATTTGAGAATGGTGTTGCAGACATTGAGGGAACATCAGCTGTATGCCAAGTTTAGTAAATGCGAGTTCTGGTTGGAGAGAGTAGCGTTTCTAGGGCACGTGATCTCCCACGAAGGTATTTCGGTGGATCCAGCGAAGGTTGAGGCCGTGACAAATTGGAAAAGGCCAGAAACTCCCACGGAGATTCGCAGCTTTCTAGGGCTAGCTGGGTACTACCGACGGTTTATTAAAGATTTTTCCAAATTGGCAGGACCTTTAACTGACTTGACAAAGAAGCATGGCCAGTTTATCTGGAACGGCCGATGCGAAACAAGTTTTCAGGAATTAAAGAAAAGACTGACCATGGCTCCAGTGCTGGTCTTGCCAAATGGAGTGGATGGGTTTGAAGTTTATGCGGATGCGTCGCGAGAAGGACTGGGATGCGTTTTGATGCAGAACCGGAATGTGATTGCTTTCGCCTCTAGAAAATTGAAGCTTCACGAGCAGAACTACCCGACTCATGATCTGGAATTAGCTGCAGTGGTGTTTGCTCTGAAAAAGTGGAGGCATTACCTATACGGGGTGACCTTTGAAGTGTTTTCGGATCACAAAAGTCTTAGGTACCTCTTCTCCCAGAAGGAACTGAATATGAGACAACGGCGATGGATGGAATTCCTGGAAGATTACGACTGTACGATCAATTACCATCCGGGAAAGGCAAATGTGGTAGCAGATGCCTTGAGTCGTAAGGTGCAAGTAGCAGGGCTAATGATTAAGGAGTGGGGTTTGCTAGAATCAGTGTGCGAGTGGAAACCCTGTCTAGGGAGCCATAAGGTGATATTTGGCAATGTTAGGGTTACCTCCACTCTACTGGAACGTATTAAAGAGGCACAAAAAGAAGATTTGATGGTACAGAAATGGAAAGAGAAAGTGGATAAGGGAGAAACTACGGACTTCAATTTGAGTCCTGAGGGTATTTTAAAGTACCGAAACCGAATAGTGGTACCCAAGGATGAGGCATTGAAAGCAGAAATTCTGGAGGAATCTCATAGATCTAAGTACACAATCCATCCGGGTAGCAGCAAGATGTATCAAGACCTGAAAGGAACCTATTGGTGGGACAATATGAAGAAGGAAATCGCGCAATATGTACAAAAATGTCTCATTTGCCAGCAAGTGAAGGCAGAGCATCAAAAACCATCGGGTCTGTTACAACCCTTGGAGATACCCGAGTGGAAGTGGGAAAACATTACCATGGACTTCGTTTCAGGTTTACCGAGGACGCAAAGAGGACACGATGCCGTTTGGGTGATCGTTGATCGATTAACCAAGTCGGCCCATTTCTTGCCGGTGAACATGAAGTATTCAATGGACAAGTTGGCTCGACTATACATGGATGAGGTTGTAAGACTACACGGTGTACCGGTGAGTATTGTTTCCGATCGGGATCCACGATTTGTATCACGGTTTTGGCAGAAATTTCAAGAAACCCTGGGGACGAAACTCAACTTGAGCACGACCTATCATCCTCAGACGGATGGCCAGTCAGAACGGACGATTCAGACTCTCGAAGACATGCTACGAACGTGCATTCTGGACTTTGGAGGCAACTGGGGTCAACACATGACCTTGGTAGAATTTGCGTACAACAATAGCTTCCATTCGTCAATTCAAATGGCTCCGTACGAAGCTCTCTACGGACGTAAGTGCCGCTCACCGATCTACTGGGACGAGGTTGGCGAAAAGAAAGCACTGGACCCGACAACTATTCCATGGATGGAAGAGGCACACGAGAAGGTCAAGTTGATACGGCAACGAATCCAAACTGCCCAAAGTCGCCAAAAGAGCTACGCGGATAATCGAAGAAAAGACTTGGAGTTTGAAGTTGGAGACCGCGTATTTCTTAAGATCACACCTTTACGAAGTCTCACAGCAGGTAAAGGAAAGAAACTTCAACCGCGGTACGTCGGACCCTACAAGATCCTGCAGAGGGTTGGAGCGGTCGCGTATCGATTGAAACTGCCATCCAGTCTATCTCGAATCCACGATGTATTTCACGTCTCGATGCTAAAGAAGTACCATCCTGACCCATCCCATGTATTGCAACCAGAGGATATCGAAGTAGATGAATCACTGGCCTATGAAGAGAAACCGGTCCAAGTACTTGATCGAAAAGTCAAGGAGCTCAGAAACAAGAAGATTCCATTAGTGAAAGTGCTATGGAGAAACCACGGAGTGGAGGAAGCTACCTGGGAGATAGAAGAGGAGATGCGAAAGAAATACCCAAACCTTTTCGGGAGTTAAGGTGAGAAATTTCGAGGACGAAATTCTTTTAAGGAGGGGAGAGTGTGAGAACCCGTAAAACCCTAATATTTTCCTAGGGTTTATTTCCCTTTAATTGCATGTTTTCTGCATTTTCTGGCTTAGAAATATTTTCTTAGTGGATTTTATGTGCAATTATAGTTTTAAGATGATTTTTCTAGCATTGGAGAAATTTTAGAAAATTATGAGTAAATAGTGGACGTGGGACCCACTAGTGCGAAAAGTTCGGAAAAATTCGGCCAATAAGGTTAAGTTTCGGATACTGTGTATAATTTGTCGGGTGTTAAGAGATAAGTGGAGTGTGTGAAGTGATTGATGTGAGAGAGGAAAGAAAGATAGGAAGGCATTTATGGAGGTGCCACATGTCACTTTCTCATTGGTTGTGACTTATGAAACACTATTCACCTTTTGACATTTTTTTTTGACTTTTGACCCAACTAAGTAAATATCCAAAAATTCACCAAAAATCACCATTTTTCTCTCTTGTTTGGCCGGCTCTCTCTCTCACTCTTGCAAGAAGGAGAACTCCTTCAATCTTCAAGTTCTACTAGCAAATCATCTCAATCAATCCCTTAAACAAGATTTCACTCCATAGAAACTTTCCTTCTAGTGTTAGTAAGTTGTGTAGTGAGCTTTGTTGGAAGAGCAAAGGTGTCCTACATCCCTCTCTCTCTTGATCTCTTGGTAAGTGTTGCTTGAACACCCTACTACCTTCAATAATGGTTACATGATGCTTAGAAGTGGCTTAAGTGGTTGAAAATGTGGTTTATCTCTTGGTTTAGCTTGTTTTGGTGAAGTTTTTATTTTATTGGGAATTTTTCTGGTTTAATATGAATTATATGTTGTGGCCTTGTATGATGAATTGTAATGGTTGATAATGACTCTATGAGGTGTATTGGATAGGAAAATGCAACTAATTTTGGATTTGGTGTGAAATTGAAAAGTTAGGGTTCTTAATTCCCCAATTCTGTCCGGTTTTTGATCACTGGGTTAGAGGCCGAATTAGACTTTGCTCAAAACATGAAAGTTGTAGGTATTGATGTGATGGAGATGCCTGTAAAATTTCAGGTCATTTGGATTAGTGTAGAATGAGTTATGACGAAATTACTGTAGCTGTTCTGCTTTGGACAGAATGCGAAAACTGCGATAGTGATTGGCCATTTTGACTGGTTTTGGTTTGGATTTTGAAGTTGATGTCTTCTGATGAAATGTAGCTGAATGTCTTAGCTAACATATGCCTTTGGAATTTTGGCATTTGGACTTGTATAGACTGAGTTATACCGATTACAGTTTTCTGTCTTTTGCAAACCTGTTTTGGGAATTCTGGTATAGTTTTTGGCATTTTTGACCTAGTGGTGCTAAGAACTGGATTGAGTGCCCTTCCACATTGTTGTAGCCCTGTTTCATAGCTTCGAAACGGTGTGTCTTACACCCCCAACCGATAACCGTAGTGAAATTTACGCCATTACCGCATTCTAAGCTCAAACACGGTTTTTCTATCGAGGCTTCAGTTAAGGCCATATATTAATTTCTGGTTTGCTTTCATGCCTACTTATGCATGTGAAACCCTATTGGGGTTGTGTTTAGTATTGTTTGATGACTCGTTCTCGAGTCTCATTGCATTTGTTGTGTGATTCTAGGGCGTGACGGTAGCTCACGGAGTCTTGGTGATCACGGTGTATGAAACACCATTTTCTCACTTGGTGAGTATACCACTCACTAAATTGTTACTATGTGGCTTTGTTAAATGTTATGTGATGCCTGAATGGCTTACTTGGATATTGAAATTGATCTAGGTGAGGGTGTACTTGACCGCCCTCACCTCTTTTGAGATTGTCACTGATTGGTTACCGTTTTATTGCATTACTGAACTTGATATATTGGTTAGTGAATTCCATTTCATGGAAACTGAATTGAGGTTGTTTGGACGATGTCCAACGGCCATACTGCATTACTGAGCTCAACCCCGTTTGGTAGTCAATTGGATCGAGCCGGCGAGGGCTTGGTCGTGAAGATTGAATTGCCACGGGGACTGTACTGGGGAACCTTGTGGTAATGAGACCCTTGATTCCGGTAAACTCGAGTATTACCAAAAGCTACTGAAATGGAGTGCGGGCCCGGTTGGGGTATGTTGGGTGGAAGGAATGGAAGTAAAGAGTTGTCTACGGTTTGGTATTTTAACATTGACGGAGAGTCAATGAGATTGGTTCAAGATTACAAGCGTGGAAATGGGCTCTTGAGAGCCGACCGTATCCTTTTCCATTTTGCTTCATTGCTTATTTGTGCACTTTAAATGAAGGTCCATTCTTATATGACTTTGATTGTTATTTGGTGGTATACCACTGGGCTTTGGCTCATTCCGTGTTATTTGTTTTCCTTACAGGGATATAATTGCTTTTGAAAATGGACTGGATAGTCATTTGCCATACTGAGCTTGTAAAATGTCTTTTGTATAGCTCTCGAAGTGAAACCCTAATGTAACGGGTTCATTTCCTTTTGATAGGCAAATCGAATGTGTACTCCTTAATGAATGGTTGGCATGCCATTATGGATGTAAATGATGATTTCCATTGTATATATGTGTTTATATGTTGAATTGATGTTTGGATGAACTTCGGAGCGAATCGGCTTTCAAACGGCAAGAAAAAAAAAATTTGGCAAAAGCTCACTGGCCTGAATCCGGCCAGGAATCCGGCCAGAAACTGGCCGGATTGAAGGCCGGATTGCCTGAGAAAAATTGGAAATCCGGCCAGTTGCTCACTGGCCGGTATCCGGCCAGACAATCCGGCCGGAATATTGGCCGGATTGCCGGCCGGATTGGGTGGAACTTTTGGAAAAATTCGAGATGCTCACTGGACAGTATCCGGCCAAGAATCCGGCCGCTAATCCGGCCAGATTCCGACCGGATTCTGGCGTGTCCAGCACTATTCATTTCGGTTTTCAATTTTCGTTTTTTTTTATTTTGTGTTTTCTGACTTGTTTGCGCGCAATGGTATGTTCCGGAACGTTATAGAACGACGTTAACTGTACCGTAGTCCTGGCGAGAGCTGGGCAGGCAGTCCGCTAACCCCTTTGGTTCGCCCTAGGGGAAGGTGGGGCTGTCACAGGTGGTATCAGAGCCTAGGTTTGAATTAGCCTGGGTGTTATCGGATTGTTTGCCTTACGGATTGTTGCTTTTGGCCTTTAAGCTTATTTTGATAACTACATGTTCTTGTGATGTAGGATGGCCGAACAGGGTGACACTAGTGCTAGTCCTTCGGGGGCTAGACCTCGTAAAGTACTTCCTGTGATCCCCTATCAGATACGGCCGGGAGGGGCCGTCATTCGTTGGAGCCCGTCTAACCGTCTTCGACGGTGCCCGTGTAAGGAGAGATATGCTTACCCGAACACTCTAGTGTTTGCGCTAGATAAAGAGCGCAAGGGGTTGGCAAGAGAGAATGCTCGACTGGAGGTCGATGCTATTCAGGATAGGGCAACTAATGATAAGCAAGCTGCGAGAATTAAAGAGTTAGAGTACGACGTACTTGAGGCCGAAGATCGAGTGGACGACCTTTGCGCTCAATTAAAGGAGGCTCGAGAGCGAGAGCTCAAGCGAGCTCGTAAGGTCAGGGGTCGTGCTGAGGCGATCCTTAACCTATGCGACGACGGACTCGAGGAGTCTAGTGATGAGGCCTCGTGTGCGGAGGCCGACCCTGGGGAGGAGTCTACCCCATCGCTTGGGTCCCAGACCCCAGCGACTGATTAGGCCTTGATCTTAGGGCACCTTTTGGATAGTGGTGGTTTTGAATGTACATAGGGATAGGGATAGAGCCTTAGCTAACCGTTTTGGATGTAGAGTTGGCTACGTGTAAATCTCTTTTGATAGGCCTATCCTCAGGTGGAACTTTTGTGTACGTACGTGCTTTGGCCGTACTTGACTGACTGCTTGTATAACTGTTTGGCTTGTATATATGTGTGTTTGTGCTCATGTTTGCGACGTATAACTGTGTGTTAATGTTCAAGTTTATGTGTTACTTACTTGCTTTATTACTGCTTTGGTTTAGTACTTTTGCCTAGACCGAGTGAACTCATGGAAGGTACACGAAGTGGTCGGGGGCGTGGGCGCGGTATTAGACAACCCACACCGGTTAGAGAAACTGGGGAAGCTTCTACTGGCCCAATTCCTGAACCCCAAATAGACCCCAATGCTCAAATAGCTGCTGCTATGCAGCAAATGACCAACCTACTTGCACAAGTAGTGCAACAACAGGGCCAGAACCCAAACCCTAACCCTGGAAACCCCGGAAACCCTGGCCATCATAATGAGAGCGAAGATAGAGCTCTAGAACGTTTTCAAAAGTTTTCTCCGCCGAAGTTTGTTGGGGGACCCGACCCTGACGTGGCCGAGAAATGGTTGGAGAAGATGGTAGACATATTCGCGGCCTTACACTATCCGGACGAACGGCAGGTGACTTTTGCCGTGTTCCAACTCGAGGGGGCTGCCCGTTCCTGGTGGAACGTAATTAGGCAGAAATGGGAGCGGGAGCAGACACAGAGGACTTGGGTGAACTTCATCCGAGAATTTAATGCTAAGTTTTTCCCTCCTCTAGTCCAGGAAAGGAAGGAGGACGAGTTTATCCGGCTCCGGCAAGGGGCTCAGACTGTGGCGGAGTACGAGAGCCAGTTTACCCGCCTGTCCAAATTCGCGCCTGAACTAATTATGACCGAACAACGACGCGTGAGGCGCTTTATTCAGGGCTTGAACGTGGAGATCCAGAAAGATCTCGCAGCGGCTCAAATCACTACTTTTAGCGAGGCAATGGAAAAAGCCCAACGGGTCGAGAGTGCACGGCTTCAGGTCCGAAACTTCCAGGCCAAGAAGCGTGGTTTTCCTGGGAGTACATCTGGACAAAGAGAGAAGAGTACTCCCTCGAAGTTTGGACGAGGATCAGGAGGTGGTCGACAATCGGGATCAGGCAGAGGGACTCCGTTCAGGGGCGGCCAAGCTGGGCGAGGACAAAGGGGGAACACCCAGAGTGGCTCGGCTTCGGCACCTCGTGGTCCCTGTGGGCACTGTGGAAAGACAAACCACACCGAGGACAATTGCTGGAGGAAACTGGGGAAATGTCTGCGGTGTGGAAGTGCGGACCATCAGCTGGCTACATGTCCGGTCCTGAAACAAGATGGAAAGGGGAGTCAGCTACCGCCGAGGACTAACACTGGACCAGCCAAGGGAGACGGGTCCAAACCTAAGGTGCCAGCTAGGGTTTATTCCTTAGAACCCCATCAGGTCCCAGATTCTTCCGAGGTGGTGGAAGGTACGATCCCTATTTTCCACCGCTTTGCCAAAGTTTTAATTGATCCTGGTGCCACTCATTCGTTTGTTAACCCTGATTTCATGTGTGGCATCGATATAAAACCTGCTAGCTTACCATATGCCTTAGAGGTTAGTACACCTACGGGGAATCAACGGTTGGTGACTAGTATGGTTTATAAGGATTGCGATGTATGGGTAGGAGAGAGGAGATTTTTAGGAGACCTGATTAGCTTATCCATTAAGGGGTACGATGTGATTCTAGGTATGGACTGGTTAGCCAAATATAACGCCCAACTGGACTGTAAAACGAAAATAGTTGAATTTCGCATTCCTGGCGAGGCAACCTTAAGGTTAGATATAAGGGGTAGGTTAGCCTCATCTGCTCTCATTTCGGGCATTCGAGCTAGGAAACTGATAAGTAGAGGGGCGCAAGGATATTTGGCCTTTCTAATTAATACCCCTACGGATAAGTTAAAGGTAGAAGATGTAGTCATAGTGAGGGACTTTCCGGATGTGTTTCCTGATGAGTTAGTGGCCTTACCTCCGGAAAGAGAGATAGAATTCCGAATAGATCTGTTACCTGGAACCGCACCTATCTCGAAAACCCCTTACCGAATGGCGCCTGCAGAACTTAAGGAGCTTAAGTTGCAACTGCAAGACCTTTTGGAGCGGGGATTCATTCACGAGAGTGAGTCTCCTTGGGGAGCTCCGGTCCTATTTGTGAAGAAAAAGGACGGAACGTTGAGGATGTGTATTGATTATAGGGGGTTGAACAACGTTACGATCAAGAACAAGTATCCACTGCCCCACATCGACGAGTTGTTTGACCAGCTGCAAGGAGCAGTGGTCTTTTCGAAGTTGGACCTCCGACAGGGATACTACCAGTTGTTGATTAGGAAGGAGGACATTCCGAAAACTGCTTTCAATTCAAGATACGGGCATTACGAGTTCGCCGTTATGCCCTTTGGACTGACTAATGCTCCCGCCGCCTTCATGGACTTAATGCATAGGGTTTTTAAACCCTACCTGGACCGATTTGTCGTGGTGTTCATTGACGACATTTTAGTCTACTCCAAGTCACGCGAGGAGCATGAGAAGCATTTGAGAATGGTGTTGCAGACATTGAGGGAACATCAGCTGTATGCCAAGTTTAGTAAATGCGAGTTCTGGTTGGAGAGAGTAGCGTTTCTAGGGCACGTGATCTCCCACGAAGGTATTTCGGTGGATCCAGCGAAGGTTGAGGCCGTGACAAATTGGAAAAGGCCAGAAACTCCCACGGAGATTCGCAGCTTTCTAGGGCTAGCTGGGTACTACCGACGGTTTATTAAAGATTTTTCCAAATTGGCAGGACCTTTAACTGACTTGACAAAGAAGCATGGCCAGTTTATCTGGAACGGCCGATGCGAAACAAGTTTTCAGGAATTAAAGAAAAGACTGACCATGGCTCCAGTGCTGGTCTTGCCAAATGGAGTGGATGGGTTTGAAGTTTATGCGGATGCGTCGCGAGAAGGCCTGGGGTGTGTTTTGATGCAGAACCGGAATGTGATTGCTTTCGCCTCTAGAAAATTGAAGCTTCACGAGCAGAACTACCCGACTCATGATCTGGAATTAGCTGCAGTGGTGTTTGCTCTGAAAAAGTGGAGGCATTACCTATACGGGGTGACCTTTGAAGTGTTTTCGGATCACAAGAGTCTTAGGTACCTCTTCTCCCAGAAGGAACTGAATATGAGACAACGGCGATGGATGGAATTCCTGGAAGATTACGACTGTACGATCAATTACCATCCGGGAAAGGCAAATGTGGTAGCAGATGCCTTGAGTCGTAAGGTGCAAGTAGCAGGGCTAATGATTAAGGAGTGGGGTTTGCTAGAATCAGTGTGCGAGTGGAAACCCTGTCTAGGGAGCCATAAGGTGATATTTGGCAATGTTAGGGTTACCTCCACTCTACTGGAACGTATTAAAGAGGCACAAAAAGAAGATTTGATGGTACAGAAATGGAAAGAGAAAGTGGATAAGGGAGAAACTACGGACTTCAATTTGAGTCCTGAGGGTATTTTAAAGTACCGAAACCGAATAGTGGTACCCAAGGATGAGGCATTGAAAGCAGAAATTCTGGAGGAATCTCATAGATCTAAGTACACAATCCATCCGGGTAGCAGCAAGATGTATCAAGACCTGAAAGGAACCTATTGGTGGGACAATATGAAGAAGGAAATCGCGCAATATGTACAAAAATGTCTCATTTGCCAGCAAGTGAAGGCAGAGCATCAAAAACCATCGGGTCTGTTACAACCCTTGGAGATACCCGAGTGGAAGTGGGAAAACATTACCATGGACTTCGTTTCAGGTTTACCGAGGACGCAAAGAGGACACGATGCCGTTTGGGTGATCGTTGATCGATTAACCAAGTCGGCCCATTTCTTGCCGGTGAACATGAAGTATTCAATGGACAAGTTGGCTCGACTATACATGGATGAGGTTGTAAGACTACACGGTGTACCGGTGAGTATTGTTTCCGATCGGGATCCACGATTTGTATCACGGTTTTGGCAGAAATTTCAAGAAACCCTGGGGACGAAACTCAACTTGAGCACGACCTATCATCCTCAGACGGATGGCCAGTCAGAACGGACGATTCAGACTCTCGAAGACATGCTACGAACGTGCATTCTGGACTTTGGAGGCAACTGGGGTCAACACATGACCTTGGTAGAATTTGCGTACAACAATAGCTTCCATTCGTCAATTCAAATGGCTCCGTACGAAGCTCTCTACGGACGTAAGTGCCGCTCACCGATCTACTGGGACGAGGTTGGCGAAAAGAAAGCACTGGACCCGACAACTATTCCATGGATGGAAGAGGCACACGAGAAGGTCAAGTTGATACGGCAACGAATCCAAACTGCCCAAAGTCGCCAAAAGAGCTACGCGGATAATCGAAGAAAAGACTTGGAGTTTGAAGTTGGAGACCGCGTATTTCTTAAGATCACACCTTTACGAAGTCTCACAGCAGGTAAAGGAAAGAAACTTCAACCGCGGTACGTCGGACCCTACAAGATCCTGCAGAGGGTTGGAGCGGTCGCGTATCGATTGAAACTGCCATCCAGTCTATCTCGAATCCACGATGTATTTCACGTCTCGATGCTAAAGAAGTACCATCCTGACCCATCCCATGTATTGCAACCAGAGGATATCGAAGTAGATGAATCACTGGCCTATGAAGAGAAACCGGTCCAAGTACTTGATCGAAAAGTCAAGGAGCTCAGAAACAAGAAGATTCCATTAGTGAAAGTGCTATGGAGAAACCACGGAGTGGAGGAAGCTACCTGGGAGATAGAAGAGGAGATGCGAAAGAAATACCCAAACCTTTTCGGGAGTTAAGGTGAGAAATTTCGAGGACGAAATTCTTTTAAGGAGGGGAGAGTGTGAGAACCCGTAAAACCCTAATATTTTCCTAGGGTTTATTTCCCTTTAATTGCATGTTTTCTGCATTTTCTGGCTTAGACATATTTTCTTAGTGGATTTTATGTGCAATTATAGTTTTAAGATGATTTTTCTAGCATTGGAGAAATTTTAGAAAATTATGAGTAAATAGTGGACGTGGGACCCACTAGTGCGAAAAGTTCGGAAAAATTCGGCCAATAAGGTTAAGTTTCGGTTACTGTGTATAATTTGTCGGGTGTTAAGAGATAAGTGGAGTGTGTGAAGTGATTGATGTGAGAGAGGAAAGAAAGATAGGAAGGCATTTATGGAGGTGCCACATGTCACTTTCTCATTGGTTGTGACTTATGAAACACTATTCACCTTTTGACATTTTTTTTGACTTTTGACCCAACTAAGTAAATATCCAAAAATTCACCAAAAATCACCATTTTTCTCTCTTGTTTGGCCGGCTCTCTCTCTCACTCTTGCAAGAAGGAGAACTCCTTCAATCTTCAAGTTCTACTAGCAAATCATCTCAATCAATCCCTTAAACAAGATTTCACTCCATAGAAACTTTCCTTCTAGTGTTAGTAAGTTGTGTAGTGAGCTTTGTTGGAAGAGCAAAGGTGTCCTACATCCCTCTCTCTCTTGATCTCTTGGTAAGTGTTGCTTGAACACCCTACTACCTTCAATAATGGTTACATGATGCTTAGAAGTGGCTTAAGTGGTTGAAAATGTGGTTTATCTCTTGGTTTAGCTTGTTTTGGTGAAGTTTTTATTTTATTGGGAATTTTTCTGGTTTAATATGAATTATATGTTGTGGCCTTGTATGATGAATTGTAATGGTTGATAATGACTCTATGAGGTGTATTGGATAGGAAAATGCAACTAATTTTGGATTTGGTGTGAAATTGAAAAGTTAGGGTTCTTAATTCCCCAATTCTGTCCGGTTTTTGATCACTGGGTTAGAGGCCGAATTAGACTTTGCTCAAAACATGAAAGTTGTAGGTATTGATGTGATGGAGATGCCTGTAAAATTTCAGGTCATTTGGATTAGTGTAGAATGAGTTATGACGAAATTACTGTAGCTGTTCTGCTTTGGACAGAATGCGAAAACTGCGATAGTGATTGGCCATTTTGACTGGTTTTGGTTTGGATTTTGAAGTTGATGTCTTCTGATGAAATGTAGCTGAATGTCTTAGCTAACATATGCCTTTGGAATTTTGGCATTTGGACTTGTATAGACTGAGTTATACCGATTACAGTTTTCTGTCTTTTGCAAACCTGTTTTGGGAATTCTGGTATAGTTTTTGGCATTTTTGACCTAGTGGTGCTAAGAACTGGATTGAGTGCCCTTCCACATTGTTGTAGCCCTGTTTCATAGCTTCGAAACGGTGGGTCTTACACCCCCAACCGATAACCGTAGTGAAATTTACGCCATTACCGCATTCTAAGCTCAAACACGGTTTTTCTATCGAGGCTTCAGTTAAGGCCATATATTAATTTCTGGTTTGCTTTCATGCCTACTTATGCATGTGAAACCCTATTGGGGTTGTGTTTAGTATTGTTTGATGACTCGTTCTCGAGTCTCATTGCATTTGTTGTGTGATTCTAGGGCGTGACGGTAGCTCACGGCGTCTTGGTGATCACGGTGTATGAAACACCATTTTCTCACTTGGTGAGTATACCACTCACTAAATTGTTACTATGTGGCTTTGTTAAATGTTATGTGATGCCTGAATGGCTTACTTGGATATTGAAATTGATCTAGGTGAGGGTGTACTTGACCGCCCTCACCTCTTTTGAGATTGTCACTGATTGGTTACCGTTTTATTGCATTACTGAACTTGATATATTGGTTAGTGAATTCCATTTCATGGAAACTGAATTGAGGTTGTTTGGACGATGTCCAACGGCCATACTGCATTACTGAGCTCAACCCCGTTTGGTAGTCAATTGGATCGAGCCGGCGAGGGCTTGGTCGTGAAGATTGAATTGCCACGGGGACTGTACTGGGGAACCTTGTGGTAATGAGACCCTTGATTCCGGTAAACTCGAGTATTACCAAAAGCTACTGAAATGGAGTGCGGGCCCGGTTGGGGTATGTTGGGTGGAAGGAATGGAAGTAAAGAGTTGTCTACGGTTTGGTATTTTAACATTGACGGAGAGTCAATGAGATTGGTTCAAGATTACAAGCGTGGAAATGGGCTCTTGAGAGCCGACCGTATCCTTTTCCATTTTGCTTCATTGCTTATTTGTGCACTTTAAATGAAGGTCCATTCTTATATGACTTTGATTGTTATTTGGTGGTATACCACTGGGCTTTGGCTCATTCCGTGTTATTTGTTTTCCTTACAGGGATATAATTGCTTTTGAAAATGGACTGGATAGTCATTTGCCATACTGAGCTTGTAAAATGTCTTTTGTATAGCTCTCGAAGTGAAACCCTAATGTAACGGGTTCATTTCCTTTTGATAGGCAAATCGAATGTGTACTCCTTAATGAATGGTTGGCATGCCATTATGGATGTAAATGATGATTTCCATTGTATATATGTGTTTATATGTTGAATTGATGTTTGGATGAACTTCGGAGCGAATCGGCTTTCAAACGGCAAGAAAAAAAAAATTTGGCAAAAGCTCACTGGCCTGAATCCGGCCAGGAATCCGGCCAGAAACTGGCCGGATTGAAGGCCGGATTGCCTGAGAAAAATTGGAAATCCGGCCAGTTGCTCACTGGCCGGAATATTGGCCGGATTGCCGGCCGGATTGGGTGGAACTTTTGGAAAAATTCGAGATGCTCACTGGACAGTATCCGGCCAAGAATCCGGCCGCTAATCCGGCCAGATTCCGACCGGATTCTGGCGTGTCCAGCACTATTCATTTCGGTTTTCAATTTTCGTTTTTTTTTATTTTGTGTTTTCTGACTTGTTTGCGCGCAATGGTATGTTCCGGAACGTTATAGAACGACGTTAACTGTACCGTAGTCCTGGCGAGAGCTGGGCAGGCAGTCCGCTAACCCCTTTGGTTCGCCCTAGGGGAAGGTGGGGCTGTCACAGAAACAAATTGCAGCCACTCTTCATTTGACTCAATAGTTTGGAGGATGATCTTCATGTTTGCATCATTCCCCTCCTCTTGAAAGCGATTTAGCCTCAAATTGACGGTACGCTTAGAGGACAACCACGTTGGAAAGAAATGAAGGGTCACGAGCCAAGTTAAATGCCGTTTGGCCAGCCTCAAGGGGCTCTCAAACAAGGACATTCGCCAAGGTAGGAAAGAACGTGTATAAGGCTTGCGAGAATTCCAGGTTGCAATCCAAAACTCTCTAATTAGCCTTCGAGCATGGACTATCATGATGTTACCTACACAATAAATCACATAGTGAGTAGTCATAGGTATAAAACTATGCAATGGCTTACTAGTCACGTGCACAAGAAAAGGATCTTCATAATTATGCTCATTGAAGTTAGAGAAATCCTGAATCGGGTTGTACAAGGTGGTATAGTTCGGCCCTTCTTCGCAACATGCAGCTGGAACAAGCATGAAATCAGGTTGCAATTCTTTGGTCAAGGCTGAAAATTTTCGGACAGCTATACTACATAGAAAAATGAAATAAGTTTCAGCTTGTGTCGAACCAGAAATTGGATAAAGAAGCAATGGGACATCATTAGCTAAATGGTAAGAAGGTGTGGAACAAGATTTAAATGCGAAAACTCCCTTTGACACTTCGATATTCCTTCCACCAATGGTGTGGACAGGTTTGCATTGACATTGTTCCATGAATTGATACCAAAGAAATTTAGCTCCTAGAAGACAAACTCCATGGAAACTCACAAAGTGACTTCGGAATGGAACATGCCATGACCATCTCTACTTGACCTTGTTTAATATGCACAAAAGAAGAAATACTAAACAAAACACATGTCAGCCTGTTACCAAACCAAATGTTCGCACTTTCAACTTTGGCAAACATGGTCAACTCCTCCTCTTTACTCTTCACTAAGGCCAAATTATCCTTGCCTTTTCCCACTCCATTCTTCTCGGACCATTGTTCACTCATTGTACTTGAGGTTTGATTTTCATTGTCTAGCTCATGTTCATGGCTCGGCTACAACTCATTCATATGTGGCTCTTCAATCAACGAGGGACTAGAATGAAATTTTCCTTTATTAGCACTGGTTGACACATGATTAAGTTGCTCCAAGTGTGAATCCAACACTTGGCTAATTTTTTTCATCATAGAATCAACCAATGCTTTAGTCCGACTTCGAAAATCATCCTTTGATTCACGAGGCTTGGACTCAATTCGAGAATTCTCAAACTCCTTGTCTTGATTGTCAAGGCACTTCTTAGATGAAATCTCGTTTGCTTGAGGTTGACCTCGATTTAGATGCTCGGGGCAAACTTCTTTGCTCCTTCTCATACTCATCACAATCACATTTATACCTTTCATATGCACACGAGGCACGGTAACGTACCATCTCCTCCCGGAGTGAACAAAACTCACGAGAGGCTCCTTTTGAGAGGCTCAGTCTCTAAGAATTCTTGATTGTATGAGCAAGATGCAACTCCATTAGGCATGATTGACGGTTAGCAGAGAAAAAATTTTCCTCCCACACACAAGCTCACGTATGTACACTCTACTCTCATGTATCACTCCAAATGCACTCAAATAATCTTACCAAAATTCCTTACTTTGCCTGT
>NW_020862841.1:0-12608 GCF_003713205.1 Coffea eugenioides | reverse complement strand
AAAAGAGAAGTTTGCTATGTTTTTGTTTCCATGATTTGCTGCAACATTATATGACAAATAGCTAGCAACAAAGTCTGATCTCCAAGCTCTCATTCAGTGTTTCAAACTCATTCTCAAGATATCATGCAAGGGGAAGGAAAATCTGGGCAGAGAAGGGCCATAAGATTAGATTTCTGCTGGAAATTTTACAACTTATTTTCAAGATAGCAGCAGGTAACAAAATTCAAACAAACAGCAGTCTTTTCAAGCCAAAACAAACTTTATACATCTCATCATCTAAAACCATCCTTATGCACCCCTCCAGGATTTCCAAACCAGATTATGTACAAAGGAAATCAAAAGAGCATTCATGACCTTTTACAGATTTCTGGGTTTCATGTCAAACAGGGGGGACCAAGCTCCAAGCAAGCATCAAACTCTATTCTAGCAATCAAAACGCAGGAATTCGACATCCAAACATGAATAAGAACCCAGAATTCGCAAAAGCAAACTGGAAAATTCTTTTCTTCTTCACTCGGCTACACTGGAAAAATTCCAGCAGCTTTAGTCCATCTTTAAACCGAATTTTCTCGGCTGAAACACTAAAATATGTACCCAAACTAACATGCAAGACTAATAAATGAAGTCATTATCAATTCCAGTTCAAAACAGGGTCGGTCACCAACAAAATGTATCCAAAATTCCAGAATTTGTTCAACTAGTTATGGATGACATGCATGCAGCAGCTTTTTGGTTTCATTCAAATCTCTGGTTTACACACAGCTAATTAATCATCCAGTATTTAGTTAGCTAAACACACAACCAAGTGAGGATCAAATGCTTTCCGGTAGATTTCGTACTAAAATACCATACAATTTTCAAAACAGCTCCATCGGCTAAGCTGGAAAATTGGTTTAGCAATCCAGCAACTTCCAATAAAATTTTCCAGCCATGCAACCGAATTCCTAGCCATAAAGATCACATGCAACACCAAATAAAGAGCTATCTATCAGATTGGGTCCAAAATCAAGTTCAAATGTCATCAAAAATCACCATTTAACCAGAAATTCATCCAAACTTCTCTCTGTTGACATGCATGCAACCAGGTTTTATAATCCTTCAATTTTCTTGCTTAAACAAAGTTGATTAACCTCATGCAAGGCTCAATCATCCAGCTATTAATTAGCTAAACATACAATTAAGCTCAGATCATCACAACTTAGTAAGTTAAAGCTGAAATTTCCAGCTCAAGCAATCGGACAGTTCCAATTCCTTCAAAATCAGATTTTTTTGTAACTTAGTTCATCATCCAACCGTACAACCCCACATGCATGCTTATAAACAGCTTCATCAACCCATAAACAACTCATCTAAGTCCAGAAATTACCTCAGCTTGAAGCTTAATACACACGACTAGCAGCTGCAACAAACCTCCACTCTCGGCTGTCCAGAAATTGCAGACCGCTAGCTCTCTCTCTCTCCCTTGCTCTGGCTTGCGGCTGGATTAAGGAAATTTGGTTCTCAGCCTTCACCAACTCACGGATGGAAGGAGGAATGAACCGCAGGTCTCTCTCTTCCCTCTCTAGTTTACGGACAGAAAGAAAGGAAACCAAAGGCTCGGCTCTCTCTCTCGGTCGTTAACTCCAAGGAAGCCGCTCCCTCACAGCTCACGGCAGCAAAATGAAAAATGGAAGTCTGATATTGTGGTGAATTGGAAATGGTATCTAGTGGAATGTGTGGTTGGTGGAATGTATATGTTTTTGTATTGTGAGTGGAGTTGGGGGCTGAAATGAAGATGAATCGCGGATGGAGGAGGTTGAGTGTTTTAGAGGGGAAAGGAAATGTGATCCGGCAGAAATGGAATTGTGATTTTTTGATTTTTTGATTTTTTTTTGAAATTAATTAAATAAAACTGATAATAACAACAAAAACAACAAAAAAAAATAATTTAATTAACATTGGATAGAAACTAAATAAACTAAAATCAACAAAGCACAATTTTCCATTTTTCATCAATTTCCTCTTTTTTCTTCTTTTTTTTTTCACAAATTTTACGTTAAAACTTAAAACTAAAACTAAAACTAAAACGTGAACAAAATTAATATGACAAATAATTAGCAAATAAAAGACAAATAAAAAAGGTAACAACTAAAATGCAGACAATCTAAACAAAAAATCATGAATTAGATGCAACATACAAATATTTAAAAATTTGGTGTCTACAGTTTGCCCCCTCTTTGTTTGAGTTTTGAAAAAACTTGCGACAAAGAAGTAGACACCAAATAACCTGTGTTATTCGGCTGCAAAATTTGAACGGACAGGAATTTTTAAAAACGGGACTGACCCGACTTAACTGAGGATTTAAAACGGGACTGACCAAACAGGAAACTGGCACGGGACTTTTACTGACCCGGAATTTAAAACGGGACTGACCCGAATAAGGAATTTAAAACGGACTAACAGGAATTTAAAAACCGGACAGGAATTTAAAACGGGACTGACCCGAACAGGAATTTAAAACGGGACTGGGGAATTTAAAACGGGACTGGCCCGAAAACAGGAATTTAAAACGGGACTGACCCGAATAGGAATTTAAAACGGGACTGACCCGAATTAAGGATTTAAAACGGGACTGACTCGAACAGGAATTTAAAACGGGACTGAATCCGAACAAGGAATTTAAAAACACTGGCCCCGAACAGGAATTTAAAACGGGACTGGCCGAACAGGAATTTAAAACGGGACTGACCCGAACAGGATTTAAAACGGGACTGACCCGAATAGGAATTTAAAACGGGACTGACCCGAATAAGGATTTAAAACGGGACTGGCCCGAACAGGAATTTAAAACGGGACTGGCCCGAACAGGAATTTAAAACGGGACTGGACCCGAACAGGAATTTAAAACGGGACTGACCCGAACAGGAATTTAAAAAAACGAATTTAAAACGGAACTTCACTGGGGAAGTTTAAACAATGAATTAAGTTTTTTTTTTTTTTTTTTTTTGAGAATAGTTCAACTTTTGTACCAAGAGGGAAATTTGGATTTCTGTGACTGAAACGATAGCTGATGCTGTTTCTTATGATCGAGTCTTGCAAATAACATCGATCCTTGTTTACTGGGAAGCTTTGTCTGACATCGGTTTAGGTGCCAAAAAGAGAGTGGCTGCTTTTGTTTGTAAATGCAACATTCCTGCAAGAAAAGAAGAAATAATGGGCTTGCCACCATTATTTGATCCGGTTTGCCTTGAGAGTCGTGTAAACATGAGTCTTATGATGCTTTTATTTCGGCTCGGCGGCGTCTGCCTTAAACCTTTCAATTTCTGAGACTGATAAAATGCAGATTTACCACGTCACCCAATCCAGGTGGTAGCTTTGTTGTATGTTACTCCCTGTAACTGATGATTGAATCCCCTATCTTTGCACAAACCTCAGGGTTTATCATTCATTTGAATTTAATGGTGAAAGAATGATGCATGAAAATTAGTCATATAAAAATCAATGTATATGCAAGATGATTTCCTATGTTAGGCAAAGATGAGCATGCAAAAGAATGTAGACAATCATAAGCATTCATACACAAATAATTTGAGAATAACCAAGAGGTTTATAAAGATACATTTTGCAAAAGAATATTTGTAAAGAACAAATACAAATTTAACCAACGAATATCATATTCAAAACTTTGGATATTTTCTCTTCGGAATCCGATATTGGCAGAAGTATCACAAATATGAGGAAAACCCCAAATGAACCAGGTCACCGGCTGTTCCTTCTTGAGCTTGTCTGTTGAGAAAACCTACCTTGGCGCCCTTTCGGGTTTTCACCAAGGTTGCCCCCACCCCTTTTGTTGTTTTTCTTTTCTCTTTTCCTTTTTCTTTTCTTTCTTTTTTCTTTTCCTTTTTCCTTTTTTTTCTTTTCTTTTTCTTTTTCTTTTTCTTTCGAGGTGCCCCTTCGGGTTTTCACCTAAAGAAGAATGAAATATCTCGACCATGATCGACTCAGAAACATGAATTAAAGATTTCTGGCATCAGTAAAATGTACTTCCCTTGTAAAATTAGGCGAAGACATTACGGACATCACCTGCCAGTTGATTAACAAATTTTCTTATAGAAATGCAGCAAGTGACGAAAACCAGGACTTTGGGCTTTTGTAATGAGGTCAGGTGGGGTGTTTTTCAAGAAAGGTTGAGGCTTGAAAGCAGATTTGATACGAGGGGTGAAATAACTTGAGATTGCACCCTTTTGAGAACAACTCCGAAACTGAGGAAAATTTGCCCCAGTTTGATCAGATTTTCTCTCTTTGCATTTTTCATTGTATTTTCCTCACTTTTTGCATTTTTCTTTGAAAACTAAATTTGCCCCAGTGTAGGTTTTTTTTTTTTCGAAACAAATTTGCCCCAGTGTGGGGTTTGCAATTCTCAAGGGTTATCAAACGAGATTTGTCAATTCTGATGGCTCAAAGGGGACAAGTAGAGATAAAATGTTTTTTAGTGTAAAAGAAGATGGCCTGACTTGCATTTCGCCATTTGCATGAATTTCTAAAGAAAATTTGCATGATCAAATGAAAAACTTTTTGCACATATCTGAGTTGATGGGTTGAGGGAAAACCCGTCCATCCATTTCCGCCAAAATAAGAGCTCCGCCAGGTAATACCTTTTGGATAATGAACGGCCCTTGCCAATTTGGAGCGAACTTGCCTTTAGCTTCATCTTGCATTGACAAAATTCGCTTCAGTACCTTATCACCTTCTTCAAATGCCCGCCGATGGACTTTTTTGTTGTAAGCTCGGGCCACACGTTTTTGATAGCATTGCCCATGACAGATAGCATTGAATCGCTTCTCATCTATCAAAGTCAATTGCTCATGGCGCTGCTTGATCCAATCGGCCTCCTCCAATTTAGCTTCCATAAGGATTCGTAGCGACGGAATTTCAACCTCAGCTGGTAATACAGCTTCCATCCCATACATAAGTGAATATGGCGTTGCCCCAGTCGATGTCCGAATAGAAGTCCGGTACGCCATCAATGCATAAGGCAACTTTTCATGCCAATCGCGATGCTTTTCTGTCATTTTGCGGATAATTTTCTTCAGATTCTTATTTGCGGCTTCTACAGCTCCATTCATCTGAGGCCTATAAATGGCAGAATTGCGGTGTTTGATTTTGAACTGCTCACATAGTCCATCTACCATGTCATTGTTCAGATTCTTGGCATTGTCCGTGATAAGCGTTTCGGGTACTCCAAAGCGACAGATGATGTGATCTCTCAGGAAATTGGCCACTACCTTCTTCGTGACATGTTTGAATGACTCTGCTTCAACCCATTTGGTAAAGTACTCGATCGCCACCAATATAAATCGATGTCCATTTGAAGCGGGAGGATCGATTGTACCAATCACGTCCATACCCCACATTGAACAGGGCCATGGGGCGGTCATGCTATGCAGTTCAGTGGGTGGAACGCGTATAATGTCACCGTGCATTTGGCATTTTATACATCTCCGGACAAAATCTATACAATCATGCTCCATAGTAAGCCAGAAGTATCCGGTTCTCATGATTTTCTTCGCTAGCAAATGGCCATTCATGTGAGGTCCACAAACGCCACTATGCACTTCCTTCATCATATATTGAGCTTCATCTTCATCAATGCACCTTAAAAGGTTCAAATCCAAAGTTCTTTTGTACAACACTTCTCCATTTAAGAAAAATTCTGAAGCCATTCTACGCAGAAAATTCTTGTCTTTTGTACCAGCATGTAGAGGGTAAGACCCTGTTTTGAGAAACTCCTTGAGATCAGTATACCACGGAACATTATCGGAGGACTTGTCTACAACCCAACAGTGGGCAGGTTTGTCTTGAAGTTGAATCGGAATTGGCTCGATCCTCAATTCATCAGGATATCGGGTCATAGAAGCTAAAGTGGCCAAAGCATCGGCAAATGCGTTCCGGGCACGTGGAAGATGTCTGAACTCCAAATTTCGAAATTGCTTGGCCAGAGTAAGCAGACTGCAATGGTAGGGCAGAATTTTTGAATCTTTGGTTATCCACTGTTTCAAGGTTTGATGCACAAGCAAATCTGAATCGCTGAAAGCTATCAACTCTTTGATTTCCATTTCCAAAGCCATTTTGAGACAAAAAATGCAAGCTTCATATTCAGCCATGTTGTTTGTGCAGGCAAATTGCAATTTGGCAGCGGCAGGGTAATGTTTCCCTTCGGGTGAAACCAGAACAGCTCCAATTCCAACTCCGAGGGAATTCGAAGCTCCATCGAAGAAAAGCCTCCATTCAGGGCTTTGTTCACTTATATCATCTGTAGCGCCTACGAATAAAACTTTCTCATCAGGGAAATACGTATGAAGTGGCTGATAATCATCATCCCTTGGATTTTCCGCCAAATGATCCGCTATAGCTTGCCCCTTGACCGCCTTTTGTGAAGTGAAAACAATATCAAACTCTGAGAGAATTATCTGCCATTTGGCCAGGCGTCCGGTTAACATCGGTTTCTCCAAAAGATACTTCAAAGGATCAGATCGGGAAATAAGATAAATGGTATGGCTCAACAGGTAGTGTCTCAATTTTTGGGATGCCCAGGCCAATGCACAACAGCTTTTCTCAATGAATGAATAATTAGCCTCATACTGCGTGAACTTCTTGCTTAGATAGTAAATGGCTTGTTCTTTCCTTCCAAAGTCATCGTGCTGACCTAGAACACACCCTACTGCTCCATCGAGTACAGATAAATACATAATCAAAGGTCAGCCTGGTTTGGGCGGCACTAAAACTGGTGGATGCAACAAATAATCTTTAATCTTGTCGAAAGCCTGCTGGCACTCCTCATTCCAATACAACGGTACATTCTTTCTTAATAATTTGAACAATGGCTCGCATGTGGCAGTTAATTGGCCGATGAACCTCCCGATGAAATTGATCTTCCCTAAGAAGCTTTTCACGTCCTTCTGAGTTTTCGGCACTGGCATATCTCGAATTGCTTTGATTTTCGCCGGATCTATTTCTATGCCCTTCTTGCTAACAATGAATCCCAACAGCTTACCCGCAGGTGCTCCAAAGGCGCATTTCGCAGGATTTAACTTCAAATTGTACTTCCGCAATCTTTCGAATAACTTCTTCAAATCAACCAAATGGTCCTCTGCCCTCTTAGACTTGATTATGATGTCATCCACATAGACCTCCATCTCCCGGTGGATCATATCATGAAATAGGGTTGTCATGGTCCTCTGATACGTTGCTCCAGCATTCTTTAAACCGAAAGGCATGACTCGGTAGCAAAAGGTACCCCAAGGGGTAATGAAAGCAGTTTTCTCCCTATCCTCTTCTGCCATCAAAATTTGGTGGTAGCCAGCAAAACAATCGCAAAAGGATTCAATCTCATGTCCGGCAGTATTGTCTAAGAGAATGTGAATGTTTGGTAGAGGGAAATCATCTTTAGGACTGGCTTTATTAAGGTCTCTATAATCAACGCAAACTCGCACCTCTCCATTCTTTTTTGGAACAGGGACTGGATTCGAAAGCCAAATTGGGTAATGGGAAACAATGATAATGTTGGTTTTGAGTTGTTTTTCAATTTGCTCTTTTATTTTGAGGCTCATATCTGGTTTGAATTTTCTGGGTTTTTGCTTTACGGGTGGAAAAGAAGGGTCTGTGGGTAACCTATGCACTACCACGTCAGTTGAAATGCCAGTCATATCATCATAGGACCACGCAAATACATCCTGGAACATGGTCAAGAATTCAAGCATCTCATTTTTCTGTCTTTCACTCAAATGAATACTAAATTGCACCTCCTTAACTTCATCCTCAGTGCCAATGTTAACCTTTTCTGTTTCTTCCAGGTTCGGTTTTGGTTTTTCCTCATATTGTTCAAGGTCCTTTGCAAAAGAATCGAATACCTCCTCATTATCACTCTCGCTTTGGAGTTCGGATTCACAGACCTCCAAGTCATGAGTGATATAGAGATTGCCGTTATTGAATTCCAGAATTGTGATATCCAAAGGGTCAAATAATTTTATTTTTGGCCATCTGAAAGAATTAACGAATGTGGGATAATAAGCAGATAAGCATACAACAAACAAATGAACAAGCAATATAAATATAAACAAGCGAATAAACAACACAACATGACAAGAAAAACTTGTGCACTTTCTATAAAGCCTTTGATTGAAAGCAAATGGAAATGAAAACTTAACCATATTTACATGTGCAAATGTTAGTCAAAAGTAAAATTATTTTCATTGGCTATTTACAGATGCAAAAGTATTTTCATGAATTCACATGAATGATAAACCCCTTTCAGTTTACCGAAACTCCTTTCGAATGGGCAGAGCCTCGGCTGTCCAGTTGGGAATTGATCCATCGAGGATGTCAGGAAATTCAGCTTCGCTCGGAACACTATCTTCAAATGTTGCCCCAACGAACAATTGGGCCAAACTTGCTTCAATTTCGTCAACTGGGTTGATTTCTGACATGATCACCTCGGCTGGTCGTGGGAAAGTATATTGCAGGGGTGGAATGTCAAGAGCCCTTTGCCTTCCTTCCTTCTCCGCTTTCTTGCGCTCCTTCATCTCTCTAATGTCCTTAGCAGTTGGTCGGAAACCCAAACCAAACGAATCATTTTTCTCCACAATCTCCACTGGCTTTAAAATTCCTTGCAGATCTCGTCCCAGCCCTTTGTCAAATTCATAGCCTCCGCGGATCATCTCCTTAGCCATCATGACACTGGCCCTTGATAGAGCTTGCTCCTCCTTTGTTATCCAACTGACGGAGACAATATCAGATGTGCTATGAGGGGTCACTGTGGAGCTTCGGCTACCCTCTTCTTTGGACTCGGAATCGGTGATTACAAGGCAATCCTCTTCGGCAAATATAGTTATCAGCTTGTCATTTACTACAAATTTCAGCAATTGATGCAATGAGGAAGGCACCGCCCCAGACTTGTGAATCCATGGCCTGCCAAGCAAAACGTTGTAAACACTAGGAAAGTGCATGACTTGGCAGGTTATTTGAAACTGGGCGGGCCCCATTTCAACTACTAAATCAATTTCTCCTATTGGCTCTCTTTGCGCTCCATCAAAACCTCGGACTATGGTCCCTGAAGGCCTCAGCTTGACGTCTTGCAATCCTAGCTTTTCCAAGGTGCTCCAGGGACAGATATTAAGAGCGGATCCATTGTCAATCAATACCTTCGGCAGCATTTTTCCGTTGCACCTCACAACTATGTACAGGGCCTTGTTATGTCCAATGCCTTCCGCCGGCAATTCCTCGTCAGAGAAAGTGATTTGTTTGGTGAATAATACGTTCCCAACCACATGTGAGAAATTATCAACTGAAATGTCCTTAGGGATTTGAGCTTTGGTCAACACCTCGATCAGCGCGTCCCTATGCCTATCTGAAGAAAAGAGTAAATCTAACATGGATATCTGGGCAGGCGACTTGCTCAGCTTTTCAACTACATTGTACTCACTTCTCTGAAGTCTCTTAAGGAAATCCAAGGCTTCTCTCTCGGTGATTGTTGGTTTAACGGGCGGCTCGGAGTTATTTGCTTGAATCGGAATGGTAGCTTCAAATGGACTTGCAACCTTCCCCGATCTGGTGACTGCTGACACTTCTTCCTTTTTAGCAATTGACTTTTCCCCAATCTGTACGTCAGGTTCATCATAATTCCATGGCACTTGTTGCATGCTTAAAACAGGCTCTTGCTGCGGGAATTCAATAACCACCGGCTCCAAAGCCTCACTCTCGGCTGGCGTGAGATCCAAAATAAAGGGCTTTTTGTCCTCTTCAAGTGGCAATTCTATGACAAAGGGTTGGTCTGTGACCCCAAACACTTCAGTTTCCCTTGCCAATTCTCTGACTGGTTCCACATACTCCGTATCATCCAGAATAACCCCAATGATATTGGCATGTTCCGGTAAAGGGTTCCTATTTACGTTCGGCCCTTGTATCTCCCTTTTTCGGATCACAATCTCCCCGGCTTCAACCATATCTTGGATTTTATGCTTAAGCGCCCTGCAATCAAAGGTGGCATGTCCGGGGGCCCCAGAATGATAAGCGCAGACAGCTTGTGGATTATACCACGCGGGCATGCCATATGGGTAGGTAGGAGGGGGTACTGTACCAATTTTCCCGGCGGCCTTCAACTGGTCATACAATTGGTCCAGAGGCCTGCCTAAATTGGTGAATGTACGGCTAGGTGATCGGTTGTAAGGTTCAGGAGGTTGAGGATGGTTGTAACTAGGTCTATTTGGTGGAGGAAATCTTGGGTTATATGGAGGGTGAGGTCGGTTTTGGGGTGGATTTGGTTGGGAAATTTGAAAAGGGGCTGAAGGTGGGTTAGGATAGCTTGGGCGAGGTCGAGGGGGGTGGATGTTGGTAGTATATACAGGATGTGAGTTTGAATAATAAGAGTAAGGCGGTTGGTAGGTTGGATTGTGTTGATATCGGGGTCTGGGTGAAGGGTTTTGGTTCCAAATAAAGGTTGCATCCCCCTCTTTCTTTTTGAACGGCGGCTTTTTCACATTGCTTCCTTGACCTTGTAAAGCATCCAACTGGGATTTCAGAGCAGAGACGTTAACAATTTTTCCGGCTCTCACAAAGTCATCAAATTCTTCCAGTTTATTCACAATTGCAGCAAAAGAACAACCAGTCATACGGAAAATTTCTTCGAAATATGGCGGGTCATGTGCCTTTATAAATGTGCGAATAATTTCATCCTCAGTCATCGAAGGCTCCACTTTCGCAGCTATCTTTCTCCATCTCTTGGCATATGTCTTATGATCTTCAGATGGTCGCCTCTTCGTTCCTTCCAGAGTAGTTCGGGTTGGTGCCAGCTCACAGTTATACTCATATTGTCTGATGAAGGCATTGGACAGATCGAGCCAGGTCTTCACTTCCTCTGGCTTTAGGTTGGAATACCAATCGAGAGCATCCCCTTCTAAGCTTTCTGGAAATAATCTCAACGGCAAATTCTCGTCATCCACTGGCTTGCCCAACTTGTTAGCAAACAAACGCAGGTGCGTTTTAGGGTTGCTTGTTCCATCATATTTGTTGAATTTAGGAGTCTTGAACCCCACCGGCAGTTGCACGTTCGGAAACAGGCACAAATCATCATAATCCAACACCCCTTGTTTACTTAAACCTTGGCTTTTCCGGATAAATTCATCAAAACGATCCAAGCGTTTAAGTAACTTCATATCAATCTGGGCAGACGACTCTCCCATTTCTAGCTTATTTTGAAAAGTGTGCTCCGGCACAACGGGCTCCGCGGTAGTCTGATAAAAAACTGGTGGGTTCAGATGTATATTTGGATCTCCTTGAGGCTGAAATCCTTGACCATAAGGAGGGTAGAAAGGAGGATTTTGAGTAAAAGCATATTGCGGGTTTACAGTTCCCTCGTAGTTTGAAATGGAGGAATAACAAATGGTTCGGATTGTGGTTGTGTAGTGGGCACAGGCACAGGTTGCACTCCACTACTAACGAGCTCATCAATCAACTTCTTCTGAGCGGCCATTTCCGATGCCATTTCCCCAAATTTTGTGAGTAACTCTGTCAACTGAACCCCAGGACTTGCAGCTTCCGGCTGGGTAGTTGCAATGGCCTTATCGGATGATTCTGGTTGAGTACTCATGTCTACACGATTCCTTTGGGCTTTACTTCGGGATCGCGTAATAATGGGGCTTTTCCGAAAAGCTGTTTTGAAATTTACCTAAAAATGCAAAAGACTTCTTTAGATAAACCAATGATTACTGAATTTCTGCAATTTAAAGAGAAATAAAAAAAAGACATGAGTTAGTAATTATTCAAACAATTCGGATGCATGTCCTATTTTGGGGGCCCTTTTTGTGCCAAGGGTAGGCCTAGCATGATGAAACACCTTCGAAATGGGACCCGTAACACAAACCTGTTTTTGACAATAATTCCTAATGAGGGCAAAAGAAAAATCATTTTCATTGATAAACTTGCCAATATTTACATCATATCACGAAGACGATTCCGTACAAGATTACCAAAACTTCTGAACCTATCTAATACAGAGTCCTTTGTTTCCCTAGCATATGGAATTCTAACACATTCAGTTTGGTCATATAATTCTGCACATTTCCTTTTCAGCTCTTGATGCCTTCCTCGTTCCTTTTCATACAATTGCTTGCTTTGCTCGGCCATCCCTTTGTATGCTTCGACAGACTTACTTAACTGCAGAATTTCCTTATCCTTTGCTTCGATAATGACTTTCAACTTTTTCACCTCCTCAGATGGCTCACCTTGAATTTCTTGCGCAACGGATCCTCCTACCCAGTCTTCGTATTGCGGAGTGGTCAATCCCCTTTGTTTGAGTTCTGGAACGTACTTGACGCGTTCATCGTCGGACAACGTCTCCCAGGCCTCATCAAGAAGAATCTTCATCGGAATTTCTCTCGGACATATCCCTTTGTCGAAAATGATGGCAAATGTAGTCAGATCAACTGCAGACGGCACATCTTGAACTCGCCCTAATTGTCGGAGGAACCTTCTTGGATTGTATGCCATGATACCCTGAGTACCCAATAAAGGAACAAACTCGGATGCCTTGGTGCGAAGGACAGGCTTGACACAATTGGTCCAATCCAATACCC
>NW_020862840.1:22500-25000 GCF_003713205.1 Coffea eugenioides | reverse complement strand
GATTAGAATGAACGATTCATGAATGACAAATCGCAAAATTCTCTACACCTAGAAAAGGCAGAAAGATCCAATCAGACCATTACATTATATTGACAATTTCAAAAAACTGTTCATACTATGATCATAGTATGATGGCGGTTGGGCAAGTAGGCCCCCATCGTCTAGTGGTTCAGGACATCTCTCTTTCAAGGAGGCAGCGGGGATTCGACTTCCCCTGGGGGTAGGGTACTACGAAAGGAAGTTAATCATGGATTATCAATACAATAAGTCTAAAAGTGATTCTTCCTGGGTCGATGCCCGAGCGGTTAATGGGGACGGACTGTAAATTCGTTGGCAATATGTCTACGCTGGTTCAAATCCAGCTCGGCCCAATAATTCGCCCAATTCGCCAATCCAATCTATCACGAGAGGGTATAACCCCCTATCTTTCATAAAGACTCGATGCGGAGATAAAAAGAATAAAAATCTCTGCAAGATCCCTTTTTTCGCTGGGATTGTAGTTCAATTGGTCAGAGCACCGCCCTGTCAAGGCGGAAGCTGCGGGTTCGAGCCCCGCCAGTCCCGACGGATCCAATAAATACAGCAATAAAATCCATCTCCCCCTTTCATAGTTCATAGAAAGGGGGGCCGGGGCATAAGTTCATTCCCAAATCAAAAGGGGGGTTAAGTTCTATTTCTTTACTTTTGGTAGGATAAAAACATATGTGGGTGGATTATTACAATTAGTAGTAGCATTATAGTAAGTATTCCAAGAAATACTGAGTCTGCTTTTTCGATTGTTCCCGATCCGTGGATAGAATACTGTATGTTTTTGGGGGGGGGGAGGGCACGCATACACAAAATGGAATTCACAATCAAAAATGAATTTAACTTTAACAAAATTCTTCTGATAGATTAAATAATTCAATTTCTCTTTCTGACTCTGGTTTTGCGTAACCTAAATTACTAATTGAAAAATAGATTTCTCATTCAGATTGCACATTGGACTTTTGATATATATTCCCAGCACTAATAATCTACGGAGGGGGGAGTAAAAGGCAGATCAACCAAAGATCCAATTTCTCTTAGCAAGGGAATAAATAATTTGTTTCTATTCTTTTTTTTTGTTTTGTTTGGATTTGTAACTGCGTGACTAATGAAAGTGGAAGGGCGATCTGATGATACTTGATCAGATTATTGTACACGAAAGGCGGAGGGTAGGTTATAGAAAAAAAGAACGGAACCAAATAAAGGAATTATGGATTGGGTCAGGAATACTGGTTGGAATTCGGTTATGGATAAAAGAACTTCCTATGTTATACTATTCCATTTTCGACGACGAATTTATTTGATAGCTCAGATATTGTTATTCATGATATTGATCCGATTCAAAACCATCGAGAGGTAATTCATTCATTGAATTTACAGGCGAAAGGTTTAACATCTCTATGGGATTAAATCCCGAGTTATTGCGAAAGAAAAAAAAAAGATTAGATTATGGAAGTAAATATTCTTGCATTTATTGCTACTGCACTATTCATTCTAGTTCCTACGGCCTTTCTACTTATAATTTACGTAAAAACAGTCAGTCAAAATAATTAATTTGAATTAAACTTGACTTATGAGTTCTTATCAAAAGTTTTCGAAATCAAATGAAAAGTATTCCAATTTTAGTGTCTTAAATTGAAATTAAATAATGATCGGCAGTATTCTAATAGCTAGATCCTATGGTCGAAAGATTCATCTACCATAGGATCTAGCTATTAGAATTATTGTGGTGTATAAAGATAAAGTTGTATAATGTGTAAAGTACAACTTTACAAAATATACAATAAAGATAGAGGCTTAATTTAATATATATTAATCTCTCCAATATTAGTCTTCATATATTTGTATGTGGATATCCATTCCATATATGGAATGGGGTTGGCATAGCACCCAATTCTATTTATTTGTTCCATCTATTTGTATTGTATTGGTTTCGATCAATCTAAAATAATTGTTTTGTTCTTACGTCTTATCGTTCTAATTACTAGACTTTTTTTTTATGAATTTCAATCTGAACTCGGTATCTATTGAAAGAAAAGAATAAAATCAATGAGGGAAAAGGATATAGGCCATGCCATATTTTAATAAAATCATTAGCAAACATTCCGAAGAAGTAATTGATTGAACCATCAACAGTAGTTCCACGGGCACTTCTCGGATTTCGAAAAGGAATAGTAAACTTCGCCAATTTTTATGGCCTGAACCATAATATAAAATGGAAGTCGATAAAGTATAAATAAAATTTTAAAAATTATAAAACAAGTGGTAAATATGCAATATGTGACTCGCCTGAGGGAGGCTCCTCTTATGTATAGCATCTCCTTAGACAACCACTATGTCTATACCGCTTTTCATAGAAAGTGCGTATACACTTAACAAAACGACTTCTTCTTTTTAAAGAGGGACTAAACAATCTGGTCTTCTTCAGCACCCACCTATAAGTCTGGTAAAAGACCGTTGATTGGAATAGAAC